>NC_135231.1:1645157-1932683 GCF_052324685.1 Brachyhypopomus gauderio | reverse complement strand
GTGAAGGTAGCTACAGGGCAGGTGTTCTAATAAACTGGCAACTCTTTGTATATCACAAATGAGTAGAATCAGGTTCACTAAATGAGGGCAAATGCAGAAATGTTAATGCTGTGGGGTCCTCAGGACTGCTGTAAGGATTGCCACATCATTGGACACCTAAGTCTAATGCAGTGCATGGTAGGATTTAAACTGTTCCTCAGTTTAATTTCAGGCACACAAAAAAACAAATCTCAAAACTATGTAGTGAATAGGGTGCAGTTTTGGACAGTTTAAAGTTTATAATTTGTTCCTATCAGTTACATTGATCAGTCAATACAGGTAAGATGTCTGAACCAGTTTGACAGTTTAAAGTTTGCAGGTTCAAATTGTTGGTAAACAGTTGCATCCTGCAGTCAAGCAGTTGGTCTTTACAGTATATTAGTGCCCGTGTACGCCCCATGCTATATACTTATACTATATATGACATTCCCATACTTGCATGGGACTGTTATGTCTGATATACCAAACAATGTCAGTGTCACTGCTGTGAATGTGGTACAGAGGGGGTATTTTGCAGATCAGCTGCGGCTCTGCAGACAGTAATTGTACACTTAAGGTCACTGTGATGTATTGACCTGATAAAATGGCCAGTGAAGGTAGCTACAGGGCAGGTGTTTTAATTAACTGGTAACTCTTCTGGTGACTGTTTCTGCATTTGTTAAAGGGGATTCGTCCAGAACCCATAGATGAACTTGTGGTACGGAAGCCAAAGGCACCAGGACGAAGCTGTGTTAAGTCTACACTCTATCGAGCATACCCAGGTGAGTATTTTAATAATATAATTTGGTATAATTAAGCAATAGAGAGGGACTGTGTTATTCATGATAACATAACACACAACCTCGAGAGTTGCTTTTATACAACAGTTTTTACAAAATAAAGAAAGAAAATAAGTCATAGAAGCCCTAAATGTCATACTGAATATGTCTTAATATTGACAATACTTTATAACGAGAGACAGCACTCGTTATACATGTGGAACTAGTTTTTGGTGGAAGATATTGTCAATATTAAAGCATATTCAATATAAAATTCAGGGCTTCTTTGATTTATCCTCTTTATTTTGTAAAAATTGTTGTATGAAAGCAATAGAACACTTGAGGGCATGTGTTATCGCGAATAACATCACGTCTGTGATGATGATATTCGAAATAACACACTCCCTCTCATGTTCTGTTGTTTTAACATCGCCCACGCCTTTTTAGCGGTTGGTAGGACTGATAGTTTTTGTTTTTTAGGACCCCTTCCTGACCCAGCAGTTTTATCAGCTGGAGCCCTGTTAAGAGACCTTAGACCGATTTCTTCCGTTACCTTCAAGTGCGCAGTTTTGCTAACTCAATGAACCCCCAGTTTCCACTAACTCCACAGTCTACACCATTCGATGAGTTTTTAAGACCGCAAACTACATTTAAGAAAATTATTTCTCATCTATACAACTTAATTAGCTCGGTCCAAACTACACCCTTACTGAATCTTAAAGAACAATGGGAGAAGGATCTAAGTGTGCCCCTGCCCGATGATGACTGGCAGCAAATATTGTATAGGATCCATTCATCATCCTATTGTGCCAGACATGGAATGATCCAATGTAAAGTCTTTCATCGGGTATATTGGACTAAAGTTAGACTTAACAAAATTTACCCAGATGTGGACCCAAAATGTGATCGCTGCCACCAAAGTCCCGCCTCCCTAATACACATGCTCTGGCAGTGCCCATCACTGTTCACGTTCTGGACTGAAATCTTTTCAACACTATCAGAGGTTTTGGAGCTACAGTTTGATCCTAACCCTGTCACAGCCGTATTCGGTGTTACACCACCTGAACTGTTCTTGCCAAAACATCGCTCTGATTTTGTGGCCTTTGTGACCTTATTAGCAAGATGTCTAATTTTATTAAAATGGAAGCTCCCTGCTCCACCCACATATCCCGAGTGGATCAGAGATGTCCTTCTGTATTGTACTCTGGAACGAATTCGATGCACTCTGAACGGTTCTCTCTCCAAATTCGAAAGATCATGGAAGCCTTTTTTTGCTTTTATGGAAAAGCTTTTACTTACAGCAATTCCAGAATAACGATATGACCTCTCTCCCTGTCTTCAAGGCCTGATACGCTGTTGTTGTTCAGAATCGCGTAAAAGACTGATACAGAGTAAGATATGGAGTGACGAGCTCCTTGCTTAGCGCCTAGGGACTATGTCTATGTAAGGAGGGGTTGGGGTGTTCTTTTATTTTATTTTTTATTTTATTCTCCTCTCTCTTATTAGTTCACTCACTCTGTGAGATGAATGTGTGTGTGTTGTCTTATGAACCTGTGCAATGGAAATCTCTGTAATATATGTACTCTGCTCTCCTATGTTCAGTGTTAAAATTAAAACTGACAATAAAAAGATTTACTCAAAAAAAAAGAGACCTTAGACCACAACCAGGAATTTGCAAGGTCTTGTGCGGCTTATCTGATATGAGAGAACTGAACCATGTGGGACAGGTCCAAATTTTGAGTCCACTAAAGTCATATCAGTGTCCACCAGTGGTAACACAAGAAATCAGTAAGCATGGTAATGCCCCCTTATTCCCACAGCTTCCAGTACATGGCTAAAAATTGGAACAACATCTTCATTTTGTTCCAAATTACCATCACTTTTACCATTTAGAGAGTTTAGAGATCACTAGTGAGTTATCCAGCATCATTGAGAAGAACACAAGGGGCCTGTCAGAAAATCCACTGTGGAAGCAAGTGCGTCAGCCACGATTGACCTCCAGCAGATTTGGGGAAGTTTGCAATGTTCAGGGGGAGTCATCTAGTCAGGCTTTAGCAGTCAGGATCCTAAAGGGGGTGCGGCAGACGTCAGCCATGAAGAGGGGTATTGACCTAGAGCCAGAGGTCTTGCAGCAGTATAGTGACCTGTGTAATGTAGATGTGTTACTGTCTGGATTTGTAATACATCCTGATGCACCTTACCTTGGTACCAGCCCTGATGCTAAGGTATATGATCCTTCTGCACATCTTCCCTTTGGGCTTGCTGAAGTCAAATGCCCAAACATTGACTGTATATCGGACGCCACACACATCAGGTTCATCAATGGTCAGGCCAAACTGAAAAGGAACCACAAGTACTTTTGGCAGGTTCAAGGCCAGTTGGTAGTAACTGGTTTGCTCTGGTGTGATTTTATCACATCTACCAAAAGCGACCTCACAGTTGAGAGTTTGGCGAGATGACTCTGTGCTCAGGGAAATGAAGATGAAACTTGACCTTTTCTTTTTCAACACCTATATGGAAACCTATCTGAATGTGCAGTGATGGGCCAGCATTTTAGTATTAAAGGGGCTCATATCCTACATTTTTATGTAACATTCTTGTACATAATTCATTGTTTTTGTTATTGTGACTTTATTTTGTCTGCCAGTACAGTGGTACCTCGAGATACGAGCGATCCAAGATACGAGCACCGAGACGAGCAAAATTTCTGTTCGACACCCGAGTGCACGCTCGAGATACGAGCATGAACCACTAGGTGGCAGTACAGTACTATATGGAAAAAAAGATTTTTTTACAGTTGAAACATGTTCTCTGTTAATTTCTATTGTTCAGCATGTACGTATGTGTGTCCGGTGCATCGATCAGGTTCCTCACCCCCCGTACTCCCTCCCCCCTCCCTTTTGTCTTCTCAGCTTTAATTCGCCTGTCTCGTTTAGACTGTGAAAGTGTTTCTATTGTTAAGCATATGTGTGGAATGTCCGGTGAAGTAGACTCGTACAACTCCCCCCACCCCCCGCAGCGCCATTTAAGGATTACAGTACGTACTTACTGTACTGTACCATGTTTATTGATACTACTGTACTGTATTAACTATTTCTCCTACATTTATTTTATTGTTTAATTATACATGTTGCGTGTGCCTTTATTAATAAAGAACATGTCTTTTTTCCCCACATTTACGCTAGTTTTGTGACTTTTTTAAGGACCGGAACCAATTACAATACTTTACATTGTTAAATTGCTTCCAGAACCGAGCAGTTCGAGATACGAGCACGGGTCTGGAACGGATTAAACTCGTATCTCGAGGTACCACTGTATACTCAATGTTTTTGTGCAGTGGTTCCCTACCCTAATCCTGGAGTAACCTAGAAGTTGTGCTTTATGCCCCCATGCTAATATGTATTAAATCTGTATTTATATTACCAGCCTGTTACCTTAATTAATGAAATATGCAAACATTGTGTAGAAAAGGAACATTTAATAAACATTAATCATCAAATGAAATGTATTTATATAGTGGTTTTTACACAAAGCACCCTTATAGAAGTCTAGAATCATCAACAACAAAAAAAAACCCTGGTGAGCAAGCCAAAGGCAACAGTGGTCAAGGAAAATCTCCTTCAAAAACTATAGGAAGAAACCTTGGGAGGAACCCAGACTCACAAGAGGAAACATCATCCTGGTGCCATTAATACAGGTAATGAGTGGAGGACAGAGAAGCCTCTTCAAGAAGTTGTTACAGGTCTGTAACAAAAAAAAAACATAATATAAACAAAAAACCTTCATTCCATCATTAAACATGAATAGAACTATAAATAATTTTGTATCTTTGTTTCTTCCAGTGTTAGAAGAATAATTTAGACAGGTACATCACTGTTTAAATCTAAGGGACCTTGGTAGTTGGTCATTACAACAACCGGTAGTCCACAGCAGATTCACTGAGCCTGAAAGGGTAAGAGGAATGGTTGTGTCCCAGATGTGGTATTCTTTGACTCTTCTGATAGCTCTCTCCACCAGGATTCAGAGACGAGCTATGGCTTGTGTTTTCTCCGTGTCCTCCTTGCTGAAGCAGGTGGATTTCTTGAAGGGGGGGATGATGAGTGTTGCACCAACATCAGACAGCATCTGGTCAATGATAAAGCCCTTGTCTGCCCTTGTCTCCTGGTTCCAGTAGGCTGAGAATTCCAGACTGTCTTGTTATTTCTTTGTCAGACATTGCCCCTGTGAAGAGCTTTGAAACAAAGGTGATTACATCACATAGGGCAACACCTATCAGTGCTCTAAAAGTTGTGTGATTCTTGTACACTGAAAATGTTTCAGACTGGAGTGTAAGCGATGATGGAGTTTTGCATCCGATTTCTGTACAGTCCAGGATCACTCTAACGTTTGAACAGTACTGTTTAAACGTCTCTGGCATGGTTGCTTGGACCTGTTCCCTTTACATCCAGGTTGGCACTGACCCCAAGACCAGGTATAAATAGTTGGCCCATGTGATGAGAACTCTGCTTACAGTTGTTGTGCTGACCCCAAAGATGTCTGCAAGAACCTTCTCTTTCAGGCCAACTGCAACACGGCAGCAGTACATGAACAATTCATCCACAAGTGCCAGTCTTTGGTTTGGACTTGGGTTCTCAATTTCCATCACACCCTCGGTCCTCTGTGCTTTACTCCAGTACACCAACCTGGATGCTGAGGGAGCAACCGACTCCCAAAAGATCAAAAATACCTTCTCTGATGGAAAACGGGTGTAGAATCTGAACTTCTCATCAGTTGCACAAAATCTGTTGATTTGCAGGCCCCTGAGCTGAGATTCTAATTCTCTGACCTTGGCCTCCAATTCTCTGATTTTTTCAGCAGCAGCATCCAGGGCACCTGAAAAATGACGACAAAAGCATCAGGGTAAAATGTCGTCTTTACAATACAGACATTTATATGGAAGCCCATTCCCACCACCTAAAGTAAAAAAAAAACAGCACATATATATTTTTCTCATTATTAAGTAAATTGCTATCTCATTATTTCGAGATACTAAGTCATTATTTTGAGATACTATAGTAAATAATGACTTAGTATCTCAAAATAATGAGATAGCAATTTTTTTTTAATTTTAGGTGGCGGAAATGGGCTTCCATACATTCCATTTATCTTCTTTATCAGAGCACTGTGTTTTAGAGCAGTATTGTGTAGCTCTTGTCGTGATAAAACGTTTAAAACGTGAGTCAGCTGCCCTCTAGTGGCTGGCTGCAGTACAACTTTTAACCCTGCCCATTCCCATGTTGGTGAACGGGCCGGACGACAAACTTTGAATTTTTATAACTCGTAAAATAAGTTTTTTGAGCAATTATATTTTGTCAATTCTATAAGACCCCATTGCGTTAGTATCTCTTCCAGTGTTTTTCTCTATGATAAACAGATTTTATAGAAGTTATTAAGTGTTACTTAAAGGGGTGTGGCGATAAGGTGATTGACAGTTAATAGCTGCGTTGGTTGACATCTAATACCAGACGCTCAAACGTGAACGCGAAACTCTCGACAGCAAAACTCTCGACAGCAATATTAAAACCTTTTACCTTTGTTTATTTTGTAAAACGTCAAGTGTCTATACTGGTGGGCGTATCCTAACAAATGTCGGAGCGGAGATAGGTCTCTGGCGGAGATACTGTCCTGCCTACCGGTTCTAATGCGCATGCTCTGGCTCCAATTTTCAAGATGGCAGCGTCCTTGTGGCCATCTTGGTTGCTTCAAAAACTCACAACGGGATTCAACGGTGACGTACCGTCCATTATATATACAGTCAATGTCACTGACCCGAGCTCTCGCCTCGCTGGAGCGGCGGGTAGTTTGCGCCCGTGTTAAACGCGAGGTCAGTGATAAGAGCAATGAATAGCCAACCATATGACCATAAAATAGCTTTATTGTAATGTGCTGTTATGGTACCAGACTAGGAGGGTTTGGGTTAGCTAACGTTTATATTAAAACTTGTCAGAAAGCTCTCTGAAACATAAAGTTACATTACTCTCTGGCCACGTCCAAAACTGCTACTACACTGAATGTGTAAAAAATAAAATATAATGAATAAAACAAATAAACGAATAAATAAAAGGACACCATGGTTTGAAGTGTTTTCAGTAGTGCAGTATGTAATGTTCCAGAGTGTGCTGTTTGGGACACGGACTGTCCAACATTAACGTTAGTCTTGTCTAGTCAGGAAACCTTAACATACATTTTTTGTCATTTCATTTCAGCATGCCACCAAAGAAACAAATAAAACCACAGGACACAACACTCCTGAGTTTTTTTTTTAAAGAGTGGAAATAGTTTAAGTATACAACAGAGTTTAGAAATAATAATAATCAAACCTGTTATATTATTTTAAATATTATGTATCACCTTATTAGGAGAGTACTGGTACAAAGATACAGTAACAGTGCAGAAGCTGCAGAGATCATTCATGCTTTGCCTTCAGAGGTACATGGATTATTTGGGCAAGTGGAAGCTCTGAGCAGGTTGCTTTTAGTAGTCCATGTTTCATCCTCTGAGGCAGAGAGAAGTTTTTTGGTTATATCTGAATATAATCCATACATTGCATGCATAATTTATTTAAAGTTTGTGGACAACAGTCATGTTGTATTTTGTTTATTATTTGCAATTTACCGTAATTCCACAAATGTTCTATGTCATTATACATACAGTGATTAACTACCTTACCTACAGTGGAATCAGTTTATATTAATATTTTAGAGGATAGGGTGGGCTTTGATTTGATAGCAAATGTATGTCTGTCTGCGGGTTAGGAGGCGCCGTGGCCGCTGGAGCATCTGGGGAGGAACATGGACATGCCCTTGCGCCGCCCCTCAGTCCCCTCTTCCTCCCCACATTGCCAATGGGGTCGGTCTGATGAGACATGAGGGCCCGACGCATAGGCTCATAGCACCCCCCCCCCCAAAAAAGTCTTAGGAAAATCCACCATACTGATGGAGAAGACCACTCCAGGAAGAGGTGTAGTAGCACCTACAGTCTCAGACATGCTGTAGGGCTGGGGGGCAACACCGGAGAACCTAGCCTGTAAGAGTTTGAAAAACCCCTCCACAGTCCAGGCTTCCTCAGTCCGGTGCGCAAGGATGAGGTTTGCCCACTGAAGCGCCTTTCCCTGTAGTCTTGCCCTCATAAAGAGCACCAGAGCCTTTTCCGGTGGCATAGGGCATGTCAGGAACTGAAAATACAGGCTACATTGTAGAACAAAGGCATCAGCATTACGCTCCTCTCCATCGTACATGTCTGGGGAGTCAGTTAAAGAGGGCATTGCAACAGGTTTACCTGCAGTGTCCAAAATGAAACATGACTGCAAATAGTCCAGCTGTACCTGAAAGTCCTCATCATCTTTGGGAGGAGGCAAGCAAGCAACATGCCTCACTCCACTGTCCGCTGCGTTCATTGTAGGTCGGTTATTCTGTAACAACTAGGAGAGAGGGCTGAACGCAAGTGCGGACTGAACAATGAATTTAATGACAAAACTGATACATATACACAAAGCACACAAAACATACCCCAAGAATAATCAAACACCTAACTTATGAACCAAACAACACTAACAGAAATAGCTGGGTGGACAAGGCTAAATAAAAGCAAAGACATCAACAAGCAAAATCACTAGAGAAACCAAAGTCACACAAAGTACATCTAATAGGGAATACAAAATACAAGGAGTACATACAGACTAGTATTACAGACACAAAAGACCAAGATACCAAATCGCATACAAACAAGAGCTTAAACACAAGACTTAAATACACTAACCAACCAAGGGACTCAACAAGACACAGCAGAAAGCAATAACGAGGGGGCAGGGGAGTGAAGACAGACACAACTAGGAAATTTCAAAATAAAAGACAAACAGAAGACATGACCGACAGGAGGGAGGCAGGACTGACACTGACCCATTTTCATGCCTGTTTAAAGACTGGTTTAGGCCAGTGGTTAGCAACAACCGAGAGGCCACTTCAGTCGCCGCTTTAAGTCATGCTGGTATTAAAAAATATTTTGTAGGTATTAAAAAGGTATTAAATTCAACTTAAGAATCTCTGTATATACCCTGATGTATTAAATCTGTATTTATATTACCAGCCTGTTACCTTAATTAATGAAATATGCAAACATTGTGTAGAAAAGGAACATTTAATAAACATTAATCATCAAATGAAATGTATTTATATAGTGGTTTTTACACAAAGCACCCTTATAGAAGTTCAGAATCATCAACAACAAAAAAAAAAACCCTGGTGAGCAAGCCAAAGGCAACAGTGGTCAAGGAAAATCTCCTTCAAAAACTATAGGAAGAAACCTTGGGAGGAACCCAGACTCACAAGAGGAAACATCATCCTGGTGCCATTAATACAGGTAATGAGTGGAGGACAGAGAAGCCTCTTAAAGAAGTTGTTACAGGTCTGTAACAAAAAAAAAAACATAATTTAAACAAAAAACCTTCATTCCATCATTAAACATGAATAGAACTATAAATAATTTTGTATCTTTGTTTCTTCCAGTGTTAGAAGAATAATTTAGACAGGTACATCACTGTTTAAATCTAAGGGACCTTGGTAGTTGGTCATTACAACAACCGGTAGTCCACAGCAGATTCACTGAGCCTGAAAGGGTAAGAGGAATGGTTGTGTCCCAGATGTGGTATTCTTTGACTCTTCTAATAGCTCTCTCCACCAGGATTCAGAGACGAGCTATGGCTTGTGTTTTCTCCGTGTCCTCCTTGCTGAAGCAGGTGGATTTCTTGAAGGGGGGGATGATGAGTGTTGCACCAACATCAGACAGCATCTGGTCAATGATAAAGCCCTTGTCTGCCCTTGTCTCCTGGTTCCAGTAGGCTGAGAATTCCAGACTGTCTTGTTATTTCTTTGTCAGACACTGCCCCTGTGAAGAGCTTTGAAACAAAGGTGATTACACCTCATAGGGCAACACCTATCAGTGCTCTAAAAGTTGTGTGATTCTTGTACACTGAAAATGTTTCAGACTGGAGTGTAAGCGATGATGGAGTTTTGCATCTGATTTCTGTACAGTCCAGGATCACTCTAACGTTTGAACAGTACTGTTTAAACTTCTCTGGCATGGTTGCTTGGACCTGTTCCCTTTACATCCAGGTTGGCACTGACACCAAGACCAGGTATAAATAGTTGGCCCATGTGATGAGAACTCTGCTTACAGTTGTTGTGCTGACCCCAAAGATGTCTGCAAGAACCTTCTCTTTCAGGTCAACTGCAACACGGCAGCAGTACATGAACAATTCATCCACAAGTGCCAGTCTTTGGTTTGGACTTGGTTTCTCAATTTCCATCACACCCTCGTTCCTCTGTGCTTTACTCCAGTACACCAACCTGGATGCTGAGGGAGCAACCGACTCCCAAAAGATCAAAAATACCTTCTCTGATGGAAAACGGGTGTAGAATCTGAACTTTTCATCAGTTGCACAAAATCTGTTGATTTGCAGGCCCCTGAGCTGAGATTCTAATTCTCTGACCTTGGCCTCCAATTCTCTGATTTTTTCAGCAGCAGCATCCAGGGCACCTGAAAAATGCCGACAAAAGCATCAGGGTAAAATGTCGTCTTTACAATACAGACATTTATATGGAAGCCCATTCCCACCACCTAAAGTAAAAAAAAAAACAGCACATATATTTTTTTCTCATTATTAAGTAAATTGCTATCTCATTATTTCGAGATACTAAGTCATTATTTTGAGATACTATAGTAAATAATGACTTAGTATCTCAAAATAATGAGATAGCAATTTTTTTTTTATTTTAGGTGGCGGAAATGGGCTTCCATACATTCCATTTATCTTCTTTATCAGAGCACTGTGTTTTAGAGCAGTATTGTGTAGCTCTTGTCGTGATAAAACGTTTAAAACGTGAGTCAGCTGCCCTCTAGTGGCTGGCTGCAGTACAACTTTTAACCCCGCCCATTCCCATGTTGGTGAACGGGCCGGACGACAAACTTTGAATTTTTATAACTCGTAAAATAAGTTTTTTGAGCAATTATATTTTGTCAATTCTATAAGACCCCATTGCGTTAGTATCTCTTCCAGTGTTTTTCTCTATGATAAACAGATTTTATAGAAGTTATTAAGTGTTACTTAAAGGGGTGTGGCGATAAGGTGATTGACAGTTAATAGCTGCGTTGGTTGACATCTAATACCAGACGCTCAAACGTGAACGCGAAACTCTCGACAGCAAAACTCTCGACAGCAATATTAAAACCTTTTACCTTTGTTTATTTTGTAAAACGTCAAGTGTCTATACTGGTGGGCGTATCCTAACAAATGTCGGAGCGGAGATAGGTCTCTGGCGGAGATACTGTCCTGCCTACCGGTTCTAATGCGCATGCTCTGGCTCCAATTTTCAAGATGGCAGCGTCCTTGTGGCCATCTTGGTTGCTTCAAAAACTCACAACGGGATTCAACGGTGACGTACCGTCCATTATATATACAGTCAATGTCACTGACCCGAGCTCTCGCCTCGCTGGAGCGGCGGGTAGTTTGCGCCCGTGTTAAACGCGAGGTCAGTGATAAGAGCAATGAATAGCCAACCATATGACCATAAAATAGCTTTATTGTAATGTGCTGTTATGGTACCAGACTAGGAGGGTTTGGGTTAGCTAACGTTTATATTAAAACTTGTCAGAAAGCTCTCTGAAACATAAAGTTACATTACTCTCTGGCCACGTCCAAAACTGCTACTACACTGAATGTGTAAAAAATAAAATATAATGAATAAAACAAATAAACGAATAAATAAAAGGACACCATGGTTTGAAGTGTTTTCAGTAGTGCAGTATGTAATGTTCCAGAGTGTGCTGTTTGGGACACGGACTGTCCAACATTAACGTTAGTCTTGTCTAGTCAGGAAACCTTAACATACATTTTTTGTCATTTAATTTCAGCATGCCACCAAAGAAACAAATAAAACCACAGGACACAACACTCCTGAGTTTTTTTTTTAAAGAGTGGAAATAGTTTAAGTATACAACAGAGTTTAGAAATAATAATAATCAAACCTGTTATATTATTTTAAATATTATGTATCACCTTATTAGGAGAGTACTGGTACAAAGATACAGTAACAGTGCAGAAGCTGCAGAGATCATTCATGCTTTGCCTTCAGAGGTACATGGATTATTTGGGCAAGTGGAAGCTCTGAGCAGGTTGCTTTTAGTAGTCCATGTTTCATCCTCTGAGGCAGAGAGAAGTTTTTTGGTTATATCTGAATATAATCCATACATTGCATGCATAATTTATTTAAAGTTTGTGGACAACAGTCATGTTGTATTTTGTTTATTATTTGCAATTTACCGTAATTCCACAAATGTTCTATGTCATTATACATACAGTGATTAACTACCTTACCTACAGTGGAATCAGTTTATATTAATATTTTAGAGGATAGGGTGAGCTTTGATTTGATAGCAAATGTATGTCTGTCTGCGGGTTAGGAGGCGCCGTGGCCGCTGGAGCATCTGGGAGGAACATGGACATGCCCTTGCGCCGCCCCTCAGTCCCCTCTTCCTCCCCACATTGCCAATGGGGTCGGTCTGATGAGACATGAGGGCCCGACGCATAGGCTCATAGCACCCCCCCCCCCAAAAAAGTCTTAGGAAAATCCACCATACTGATGGAGAAGACCACTCCAGGAAGAGGTGTAGTAGCACCTACAGTCTCAGACATGCTGTAGGGCTGGGAGGCAACACCGGAGAACCTAGCCTGTAAGAGTTTGAAAAACCCCTCCACAGTCCAGGCTTCCTCCGTCCGGTGCGCAAGGATGAGGTTTGCCCACTGAAGCGCCTTTCCCTGTAGTCTTGCCCTCATAAAGAGCACCAGAGCCTTTTCCGGTGGCATAGGGCATGTCAGGAACTGAAAATACAGGCTACATTGTAGAACAAAGGCATCAGCATTACGCTCCTCTCCATCGTACATGTCTGGGGAGTTAGTTAAAGAGGGCATTGCAACAGGTTTACCTGCAGTGTCCAAAATGAAACATGACTGCAAATAGTCCAGCTGTACCTGAAAGTCCTCATCATCTTTGGGAGGAGGCAAGCAAGCAACATGCCTCACTCCACTGTCCGCTGCGTTCATTGTAGGTCGGTTATTCTGTAACAACTAGGAGAGAGGGCTGAACGCAAGTGCGGACTGAACAATGAATTTAATGACAAAACTGATACATATACACAAAGCACACAAAACATACCCCAAGAATAATCAAACACCTAACTTATGAACCAAACAACACTAACAGAAATAGCTGGGTGGACAAGGCTAAATAAAAGCAAAGACATCAACAAGCAAAATCCCTAGAGAAACCAAAGTCACACAAAGTACATCTAATAGGGAATACAAAATACAAGGAGTACATACAGACTAGTATTACAGACACAAAAGACCAAGATACCAAATCGCATACAAACAAGAGATTAAACACAAGACTTAAATACACTAACCAACCAAGGGACTCAACAAGACACAGCAGAAAGCAATAACGAGGGGGCAGGGGAGTGAAGACAGACACAACTAGGAAATTTCAAAATAAAAGACAAACAGAAGACATGACCGACAGGAGGGAGGCAGGACTGACACTGACCCATTTTCATGCCTGTTTAAAGACTGGTTTAGGCCAGTGGTTAGCAACAACCGAGAGGCCACTTCAGTCGCCGCTTTAAGTCATGCTGGTATTAAAAAATATTTTGTAGGTATTAAAAAGGTATTAAATTCAACTTAAGAATCTACCCTGATGATATACTCTGATGTATTAAATCTGTATTTATATTACCAGCCTGTTACCTTAATTAATGAAATATGCAAACATTGTGTAGAAAAGGAACATTTAATAAACATTAATCATCAAATGAAATGTATTTATATAGTGGTTTTTACACAAAGCACCCTTATAGAAGTCCAGAATCATCAACAACAAAAAAAAACCCTGGTGAGCAAGCCAAAGGCAACAGTGGTCAAGGAAAATCTCCTTCAAAAACTATAGGAAGAAACCTTGGGAGGAACCAAGACTCACAAGAGGAAACATCATCCTGGTGCCATTAATACAGGTAATGAGTGGAGGACAGAGAAGCCTCTTAAAGAAGTTGTTACAGGTCTGTAACAAAAAAAAAAAAACATAATATAAACAAAAAACCTTCATTCCATCATTAAACATGAATAGAACTATAAATAATTTTGTATCTTTGTTTCTTCCAGTGTTACAAGAATAATTTAGACAGGTACATCACTGTTTAAATCTAAGGGACCTTGGTAGTTGGTCATTACAACAACCGGTAGTCCACAGCAGATTCACTGAGCCTGAAAGGGTAAGAGGAATGGTTGTGTCCCAGATGTGGTATTCTTTGACTCTTCTGATAGCTCTCTCCACCAGGATTCAGAGACGAGCTATGGCTTGTGTTTTCTCCGTGTCCTCCTTGCTGAAGCAGGTGGATTTCTTGAAGGGGGGGATGATGAGTGTTGCACCAACATCAGACAGCATCTGGTCAATGACAAAGCCCTTGTCTGCCATGGATGCATCTCCTGGTTCCAGTAGGCTGAGAATTCCAGACTGTCTTGTTATTTCCAGTCTTGTTGTGCCAGTCTTTGGCTTGGACTTGGTTTCTCAATTTCCATCACACCCTCGTTCCTCTGTGCTTTACTCCAGTACACCAACCTGGATGCTGAGGGAGCAACCGACTCCCAAAAGATCAAAAATTCCTTCTCTGATGGAAAACGGGTGTAGAATCTGAACTTCTCATCAGTTGCACAAAATCTGTTGATTTGCATGCCCCTGAGCTGAGATTCTAATTCTCTGACCTTGGCCTCCAATTCTCTGATATTTTCAGCAGCAGCATCCAGGGCACCTGAAAAATGCCGACAAAAGCATCAGGGTAAAATGTCGTCTTTACAATACAGACATTTATATGGAAGCCCATTCCCACCACCTAAAGTAAAAAAAAAAAACAGCACATATATTTTTTTCTCATTATTAAGTAAATTGCTATCTCATTATTTCGAGATACTAAGTCATTATTTTGAGATACTATAGTATATAATGACTTAGTGTTACGGAACAGCTCCAGACCCTTCCCTGTGGGCATGCCGCTATGTTGTCTGCGTGTCGTTATGTCCATGTTTGTACTTCCGTGGGTGTGGGTTGTTTGTGAGCGTGTTCGTTTGTTACACCTGTGCCTTGTCTCGAGGTCACGTGGGTCTGTGTACTTCACCTATTTAATGTGCGTTAACGCGGTGTCTAGTGCTCGTCTATGTCTAAAGTTCATGCCTGTGCAAGCCTCCGCAATTTGCGTGCTTGCACCATCTGTGCTGGGCTTTGCGTTTTTGTATGCATTAAATGTTCAGTGTGCACCACAAGACGTTCGTCGTGCCTCCTCCTTGCTCCTACACGCCAACGTCACACTTAGTATCTCAAAATAATGAGATAGCAATTTTTTTTTTTTTTTACGTGGCGGAAATGGGCTTCCATACATTCCATTTATCTTCTTTATCAGAGCAATTTGTTTTAGAGCAGTATTGTGTAGCTCTTGTCGTGATAAAATGTTTAAAATGTTAAGTCAGTGCTTAATTTGTAAATCAAACGATGCCAGAACGCAAACAGCGGCATGAGACAAGGGGTCACTGAGGCCAACAATGTCACCGGCACGCACACAAAACCCAACGCTTAGGCACACAAATGTCAAAATAGCAAGCCAATTCGTATATATAAATGACTTTTAAATGATTTACGTGTGTTTTATAAGTGTTTTAAGTGCAGAAGTGCATTTAAGTGCATTTTCAAGTACTTTAGCCTAAATTCCAGCAATTTACAAATCTGAAACACAAAGCAACATTAAAATTTGTCAGGTAAATATTCCTTCCCCTGTTTTTGAGGGGTGTTTCTTTATACTACTAACTAGCACACTAAATAATGTGACACGGCAAGTATAAACGCCTCCTCCTCCTCCTCCGGAGGTTCGCGCGATGTGTGCGGAGTCACGCGCTACGGTCACTCGCTAAAGTATAACTAGCTTTATAGGGGAGACGCCTAAAGGCATCGCTAAAAAGGAGGGCTCTTATGTGATTTAGGAAGCCTGAATGTGGATCTTGTGTTTAAAAAATGTATTTTATAGAATTATTTGTTTAATTAATTGGTTCAACACAGACAGATTTCTTCATAACTTATAATTAGTAGGCTTGAAAGTTACCGGATCGAGGCAGACAGTTCCCGGAACGCACCCTTCAAAATGAAAGAGTTCCCGGATCCTGTTCCGGCAGGATCCGGCTCAAATTAAGCCCTGGTTTTAGTGTACTAATGTGCTAATGTACTAATGTATTGAATGTGGTTATCTTGTTTTATCTGTGGCTAATTCCTTGCTGTCAGTTGCACCCAGTGGTGAAAATAAAAATTACATGTAATCAGTTGAACTCCCATTTCAGCTAAAGGTATACTTACGGGAGTAATCACCACACCTTACAAATCTGTTTAGATGATTTTGTTCTTTCAAATTATAACCAAACATCACAAGCATTTTGCTAATATCAAAACCTTTTTACTCTCCTTGTTTCCAACCACAATTCCCAGCAGGGCCGGAGTGGGCCACTTTTTCAGCCCGGGAGTTTCATGCCCAAATCCAGCCCAAAATTATATTTCCCTCCCAATCGGCCCAAACTAGAGATTGACATGAGCCGGCCCATCGGGAATCCTCCCGAATCTCCCGATTAGCCACTCCGGCACTGATTCCCAGCAGCTATAGTTGTGTGAAGTTGATCAGCACATTTCTGGCTTCTCAGGATGTACCACAGCACTAATCAATTTTTGTGGAAGGCATATGACCTCTTTCAGGTACCAGACACTAGGTGGATGAGAGCCCATTTTGAAGATATCCCATTTTGTTTTAAAACAGGTGAAAATACCATATCTTGGCTGTCTAAATGGGCATAATGGCAGATTGTAGAATTTTACTGTTGACATTTACCATGTAAATGGATGTGTTTATTTTGGCTTTTAAGGGGGTTGTTGGTGGAAAGAAGTTGCAGGATGGCACTCAAATCCCTTCTTTCAGAGAATACATGTATGATATGACACCACTCACAACTCATCTTCAATATACTCATTGGTTGCTTGACTGATAATTTAAAGCTAGGTGTCATGCACAAAACCAAATTACACAGTGGACAGGGAGTCAGGTGATGGGAAAAAAACAGTTTATTTTTTTACACCAACAGGGTATGCAATAACAAAGTCGTTGAGAACAACATAAAACCTTAATTTTGGAGTGTTGGATGTGAATCCTCCATTCGTGTCCCTTTCTCTTACCTTCAAGCTCCTCCCTCTCTTACACCTGGTAGCTGAACTGTCATGATGTAATTGTCCTTCATTCATCAGCTTTGACCCAAGTATGATGCTAGTAGGAAGCAGTTGAAGCAGGCTTTGACCCAACTATGACCTATGACCTCTCAAAGACTGTGGGTTGATGCTGAGGCCTCAGGCCCATTTAATGCTTTACATGGTTCCTTACAGTACACAATAAGGTGATGGAGGGATTCTGCATCTCAGATGCAAAAACCTAACTGTATCAGTCCCCTGATAGTCCCCTGATAGAAGTTTGTCATGACACTTGTCAGAAGAAATCTGACAACATGGATGAAGAACAGGATGATGTTCTTGATGACGGTTTCAGTGAAAGTGAACAAGCTCACTCTGGTCAGGATCAAAAGGATATTTACACAGATTCAGCCTATTTGATATGAGTGCTTTAATTCGCCTAAATGCAGTATGAACCTAAAATGGATTTATGAGGAAATGGTACAGTGAAATATGCAAAAACGTACTGTTATGATAGTTAAGGGTTCATACTCTCATGCAGCAGTGGAATTCTTTTGGCATTATGGGAGACTTCTGAGAAACTGATAACCAATTTCTGAGAAATGTATCTCCAAGCCCTAACAAAATTAAGACTTCAATGTGGATTTTTGAAAAATGGTACAGCAGAATCTGTCTACATTTGCCCTGGGGGATAAACAAAGGCTACCAATTCTTGGGTGGTAGTAGAATTTTTTTGGCATTATGACAATTGAAAATTCAGACAAATAGTAAACCACAGTCTCAGAATTAAACAAGCATTTAAGCAGAGATGCTAGGTGAGGGAGTGCAGTTATGACTGACACAGTCCCCAAACGACCGGGGCCCATTTGGTTTTTTCAAGCGGCCAAAATCCGCTTTCTCCTAAGCACATCCCACATTAACCCCATTCTTCTGTTGTCCATTCTAGAATTATCCATTACAAATTATTTTGTTCATAAATTTATTGTATCATTTAAATCAGCAGGACTGGTTGTGTAAAGATCATGGACATGTAAAGGTATAGAATTTAGTAAATTATCAAGAAAATCTCATTTACAGTTTTTAATGGTCAGGTTGAATTTCAGTGTTCCTTTACATTTTGTGTGCACTGAGAAACCAAGTTATTGCTTAGGTAACATGCTATTATACTTTATTTGTTATATGAGCATATGGAAGCATTTCTTTTGTCTTGTCTTTAACACTTCCGCTCCTCACGCGCTCGTCTGCCTTCTCTAGAGCCTGGCGCACCAGACAGAGACGCCGCCGCATCTTCCCTGCAGTCATCCTCGTTGGGCACAAAGGCGTCCGCGGTTGCCACGGGCCTCTCTAAAGCCACGTGCCCGTCGCCCTCCTTTGAGCAGAGGTCGTGGTTGGCCTCTGGGGGCGCCGTGGTGCCTTTCGTCACATGGGTGTCGTAGCAGTAGATGGGCTCCTCAGCCGAGGCCGTCTGGGTGCGAGGCGTGGTGTCGGTTGGCTTAGCTGGCGTCTCGGGGGCGGAATGGGTCCTGTGCGGAGGCGGGGACAGCGGGGACATGCTGAGTGAGAGGGTCGGACATCGCTTTTGTCCGTCCAGAGGAAGGCGAAGGAGGGAGCGTGGCATCAGAGCACGATGGCTTGGAGCTGAACAGAGAACAGAAGAAAAAGGCAGCAGTGTTACTCACTTCATCTACCTGCAGTGTTTCCTTTCTATTCGCTGAATGAGTGAATCTGAAAGATGACCAGAGCAGCTTGTGTACCTGTATGTGTTCTTTCTGAGCTGGTAGTCCAACCCGCTGGTGGGGCTCACCAGGGAAGATAAAGATGCTCCAATTTCTGTAGCCTGAACAACGCAAGCAACAAAAAGCTGTTAACGGCCATTTAATGGCTTCAGTTTACCCATTATATTACTTAATGGGTTCACAATTCCTCTGTCTAATTCCTCTTGTCTAATAGTATTATCTGAATACTGAAGCTGATGGAACTACACAGCTATAGCGTTTCAGGAGTAGAACCAGGAAGCCATGTGCTGTTTGCAAATATTCAAATGAAAGCATTTTTGGTCTTTAAATGTTAAAGTAATATAAAACATACATATGCAGAATTTAAAAAATACTGTGATAAAAAAGGTACCCAACCGAAAACACCATCGCTTTATCAGCTTTGACTGATCAATTTATACCTTATCACATGGTTTGAAGCCATTGACTTTATGGTGGCCATTTTGGGCACTGTGAACAAGTCCCGATCCGTTTTCTCGTGGGAGAATTCCGGGGAAGCAACTGGAACCGTTGGTCTTGGGCGTGAGGGAGCTTGAGCTGTGGAAGAGGGGACCATCCATCCCACCTTTCCCCTCGGATGCCTTGGCACCAGGGTAAGACTTCCCTGTGCCATTATCCAAAGCTCCGCCTTCCTGGTCGGACTCGTCGGATGACTCTTGGCCATACGGAACCAGGAAAGCTGCTCTCTTGTGAGCGGTGGTGCCACCGTTCACCTGCACAGGCCGTCTGAGGTCTGAGGTAGACTGTGGTGCGCTGGAGGAAGAGGACGAGGGCAGCGGGCGCAGGTGGGATGCGGCAGCCGAAGAACTGCAGGGGCTGGGCCGGCTCTGGCTCGGCCGCACTGTCTTTCCCTGGCCGATGAGGAAGTTCAGCTTAGGCCTGTTTGGTGCTTCCGGGATGGCCGTGGGCCGCACGGGTTGAGATGCGGAGGAAGAGACAGATGATCCAGGGCCCGTCTTCGAGACGCTGCTGCTGTTGCTGCTGCCAGGCTTTGAGCCACCGTGGTCCTCCTTCACGGGAGAGTTATTCTGCAAAGTGAACAGCGGTCAGTTATGGGAAATCTGAATATCAGGAACAGAAAGTAAGAGTTTAACAGTGTAAACAAACAAAACACAGCCCTCTCAATTATACTAGTGAACAATAACAACCAGTTCCCAGTCAGATTTCCTGGCATGGTGCAGTGGTGTGGTGATACCTTCGCCATGTGAGGAGGAAGCTGTGGACCGATGAAGGAGGTGGAGGTGTACTGAGGCCCGTTCACCTTGGCCGTGCTGACCGGGCGAGGGGAGCAATGACCGGGACCATGGGTCACAGAGTTACAGTCTCAGTTTAAGATCTGTTGACCTAAAAATGATGGATTGGGGGGGGGGGGGGGGGGGGGGGGGGGAATAAAAGTGTATAAAATGCCTTTCTAAATATTCTAAATATAATGGTTTAAACATTAGATTGAAATGACTGGATGTAGAACAGTAAGTACGCCTGTTGGTTCAGCACTGATCGTATGTCACTTAGAGATACTGATGCATCGTTCATCTCATACCACTGCTCATTACTAGTTTGTAATGGATAATTGAAACTTGGAAAGAAAGTTGACCCTTATGCACCTGAGTGACGTTAAGTTGGTAATAGTCCTCAGTAGTAGGTCGCTTGGCGCTGGGTGAAGACTCGTCTGGGTCGGAGCTGAGGCGGCGCACACACTTCCGCTCCTCACGCGCTCGTCTGCCTTCTCTAGAGCCTGGCGCACCAGACAGAGACGCCGCCGCATCTTCCCTGCAGTCATCGCCGTTGGGCACAAAGGCGTCCGCGGTTGCCACGGGCCTCTCTAAAGCCACGTGCCCGTCGCCCCCCTGTGAGTAGAGGTTGTGGTTGGCCTCTGGGGGCGCCGTGGTGCCTTTCGTCACATGGGTGTCGTAGCAGTAGATGGGCTCCTCAGCCGAGGCCGTCTGGGTGCGAGGCGTGGTGTCGGTTGGCTTAGCTGGCGTCTCGGGGCCTGAATGGGGCCTGTGAGTAGGCGGGGACAGCGGGGGTAGCGACATGCTGAGTGAGAGGGTCGGACATCGCTTTTGTCCGTCCAGAGGAAGGCGAAGGAGGGAGCGTGGCATCAGAGCACGATCTACTGACTCTGGTAATAGTCCTCAGTAGTAGGTCGCTTGGCGCTGGGTGAAGACTCGTCTGGGTCGGAGCTGAGGCGGCGCTTACGTTTGTCTAAGCTGTGGCCAGAGCGACACTCCATACGAGGCTCCTCCTCCAACTTGTGCCTCCTCCTCTTCTTTTTCATCTTTTTGTGTCGGAAGGAGCTGCTGTCCCCATTCCTGTCTGATGGGTCCCTCTCAGAACTCCTGCAGATTGAAAATGATTTGCTTAAGGAAACTGTAGTACACTTTCTGGCTTATGGTTGCTAGATTTTCTACAACAGTAACAGTTCTGTTTGCTGACCCCTCCTGGTCACACACAGTATAGCAATGGCCGTTCTCATGCAACATAAATAGCTCCTTACCTCCGCTTGTCCTTCTTCTTCTTCTTGGATTTCTTATGTTTTTTTACAGGCCGCTCTTCACATGGATCCTCCCTGTCCGACAGGCTACGCTTTTGTGCCTGGGGCCGCGGGGCAGGGCTGGCGGGGCGTGGTGCTTTAGCCCGCTTGTGTCCCGAGTCTTTCTTCCCAACATAGTACTCAAATGAGCGAGGGAAGTCACCTTGACCATTCTCCACATCCCGGTCTCGTTCGTCCTTGCTGCTGTGATGGCGCCGGTGGTGGTAGTGGTCTCGGCGGTGGTGGGTGTGCCCGTCCCGGTGGCGATCTCCCTCTCGCTCTCCAGGGATCCTCTCTCGACTGGCCGAGCGATCCTTATCAGTATGGTGGTCTCTGTTGGGACGATGGCGATGGCGATGGCGGTGCCCGTAGCGCTCCCGACTCCGGTTTTCCCGCTCGCGATAATGTCCCTGCCTGGATCTGCCTCGCTCCTTCAGGGTGGAGGAAAGGTGTGGCTGCTCAGAGTCTTTATCACACTTCCGCTCCTCACGCGCTCGTCTGCCTTCACTAGAGCCTGGCGCACCAGACAGAGATGCTGCTCTATTGTGAGCGGCGGCGCCACCGTTCACCTGCACAGGCCGTCTGAGGTCAGAGGTCGGGGATGCGGCAGCCGAAGAACTGCAGGGGCTGGGCCGGCTCTTCGGGACGCTGCCGCTGTTGCTGCCGCCAGGCTTTGAGCCACCTTGGTCCTCCTTCACGGGAGAGTTATTCTGCAAAGTGAACAGCGGTCAGTTATGGGAAATCTGAATATCAGGAACAAAAAGTAAGAGTTTAACAGTGTAAACAAACAAAACACAGCCCTCTCAATTATACTAGTGAACAATAACAACCAGTTCCCAGTCAGATTTCCTGGCATGGT
Source organism: Brachyhypopomus gauderio (assembly GCF_052324685.1). Classification (NCBI taxonomy): domain Eukaryota; kingdom Metazoa; phylum Chordata; class Actinopteri; order Gymnotiformes; family Hypopomidae; genus Brachyhypopomus; species Brachyhypopomus gauderio. Next base: position 1,910,364 of record NC_135231.1, on the reverse strand, counting down.
GCAGTGGTGTGGTGATACCTTCGTCATGTGAGGAGGAAGCTGTGGACCGATGAAGGAGGTGGAGGTGAACTGAGGCCCGTTCACCTTGGCCGTGCTGACCGGGCGAGGGGAGCAATGACCGGGACCATGGGTCACAGAGTTACAGTCAATAAAAGTGTATAAAATGCCTTTCTAAATATTCCACTATTCAAAAATCTGGAGCTGGTTTAAACATTAGGTTGAACTTACCGGATGTAGAACAGTAAATATGCTTGTTGATTCAGCACTGATTGTATGTCGCTTACAGTTACTGATGCGTCGTTCATCTTATACCACTGCTCATTACCAGACTGAAATAAAAACATTATTCCATCCATTAGCTAGAGCAGAAACTCAGTGCAAAAACGCAGAGAATGCTGAAACCGCGCAGCACATCAAACCTTCACATAGCAGTAGTAGTGTCCGGCGTGGCAGCTAATCCCGGAGTGGACCAGCACAGCGTACAGGCCGTAGAGCTGTGGCTCTCCGTGGGACTGCGACATGAACGGACGCATGTCCAGATACTCTGGGTACCTCACGTCCTGCACAGGGGGACAGAGAACAGTTGTGCAACGGCATAGATCACGTGAAACGACTAAGGAAAGTGTACAACAGTGCGGCAGAATTAAGTACGGTGGTCAAACCTTTGCAATTTTGCTTCCGTTGAAGTCGAAGCGCTTTAAAGCAATGGTGAGCACATTCGAGCTACGGTGGACTGTAAATCTTTTTGAGGCATGAACCATTTTCTTACATCTACAAACACAACCAAATTCACAATGAGGACAGAAAAGATAATAGGCAACACAGACCACAGTAAATTCACCACTAGTGGTCCCATGACAACAAATAGAGCTTGGTTTATATCCAGAGATAAACCGGTGTGCCTCAGACTTATCCAAGATAGACTTGCCGTGTGTTAAGGGACAGAAGTAAAGAGCACCTTTATCCCTCTTATCCATTGGTTTCAAAGCACTCTGTAGTACGTGGCCGAAGACGGCTTTTTGAGTTTTATGTGAAAATATTTTGAAAATGAGGCTGGCAGTTTGTATCCGCCTTCCTGAGTCTAAAGTTACTGGTCATGCTACTTTTGGAAAAAACACATGGTTACCCTGTTGGACGGCATGGTGGAGCAGATCTGAGCTGGGACACTTACTTGGTGCACTTGTAGGCATTGTCTCCATCAAGCTGCTCAGGCTTAACAAACTGCTCAAGAGCTTTGGTGATGGTTGGAGCAGTCTACAAAACACATGTAAACACGCTTAGGCACAGACACAGGGCTAAAGAAAATCTTGTCAAACTGATCCCATGATGCTTTACATCTCAGACACCAGTTTGGGACAAGCAATTATCAATTCACTGAGTAATCATTAATTCACTAAGACAGCAACTCTCATACAAGACTAAATTGTAAGCCAGACATGCCATGATTAGCAGACCTAATTAATAATCTAAACAAATGTCCACCTCACACATGTACACATGCACGCACACACTTTAACAAACTGATAGAATCAATTTCAAAGCCCAGATCATTTCTATGGACATCTTTATAAAAGATACAACAGAGTGACTGATGGCTACCTCAATGTCCAGTGCAATGTCCAAATACTGATCAAACGTATCAGATACTCCATTGCAGTTCAAACACTCCACTGTGAAATCAGAAAGAATATAATCAATTTAACTGATCAAAAACATCTCAAATAGCATTGCCAGTCATACACATTGAACACTTATGAAATAAATAATTTATAGTAACATTTTACAGTAAATACCATTTTACCATTTGATGTTCACAAATTGGAATGAAGTATGACTGACAAACTCACATCTTGACCTCAGGTAACCTCCAAATATCTGATGGATCAGAGTGGTTGCCTGTGTTTCCCTGTCCAGTCTGATTAAATAAAAACATCAGACAAGGCAGAAAATGTAATTTATTCAGATAGAAACTAAAACAAGAAATTAAAAAGAGAATATAAACAAACATGCAATTGTAAGAGTACAACCTTTAAGTGTATCTAAACGCCTTTCTGAATAACGCTTTCTAAAAGCACAAAGCAGAACAGAAATGAGGTCTGACGTGAAAATTGCCAGAAACTAGAACGACGCAGCGATTCCCTGATGGATTCATCTCCACACGTAACTGGTAAAGTCAAACGCTTCGTTCTGAATGTAGGCTGCTGGCTGGCCAGTAGTGGAGAGATGTTGAGAAGCAGCAGCTGGCACCGCATCAAAGCAACTTGGGAGAGAGCGCACAGCCCACATACAGAGCGCTGGTGGACTAACGTGTTAGCCACACATAAACAAGCTGTCGACTGTGGTATGGAAGAGAGGGGTGAGAGTAAACCACCCTGTATGCCTGTGCAGTTTCTGCACAAATGCAGAACTACTTCTATTTTCTTAGACCAACCTGGCCTCATTTAGATACAGGACAATCTTAATAACTGGTGGATACATCAGCAATTTTCTTCACACCGGTATCAAGCACCAGTCTCCGCTCTTTTTTCAGTCAGTGAAATGGAAAGCACAAAAAACGCCAAAAAAGGACCCTTGGATCCATGTATTTAATCTCCAAATAATATTATTAATAATAATAATAATAATAATAATAATAATAATAATAATAATAATAATAATAATACACCTGACTAACAGCCACAGCTGCACCTGCTAGAAGTAACATTTTTAAATATCTGTCTGCAAGAAGAGTCAAGTAACAATTCTGCGACCCACAGATATCCAACAAACATGCTAAGAAATAGATGAATGCTAAAATTTCAATAATTTAGCAACTTGAGCAATGATATAGTGTGTGGTCCAAGTAAACATACATGCTCCAAAACAGGCAGGACTCTTGCATAGTGTCCACTGTGTACCGCAAGAACTCATGAGCGTCTTCTTGACTCCCAAAACAGAAATGACTTGCAATACCTTTGAAAAAGAAAAGGAGATGGACCACAATTAGAAATGTTCACATTTAATGGTGCTCAAAGGAATATGATGTTGCTTTTGTCCATCACCATTTGCATACTCACATTTTAGTTCATTCAGCACACTGATGGGTTTAATGACTTTTCCTGAATTGGCAAACACCTGGGTGATGTGATTCTCCATGATGCACATCATGCAAAATCCAGGTTCATGACCTTCGGGGGAAAAAGAGGACTCAGAATTAAGGCATATTAAATATACAGATGGTATCACTAAATACCAGTAGATAATCTTGAAAGTTAATAAGCAGTTAATAAGCAGGTAATTAACAAAGCCATGTTTCCAACCAAATGTTTTCTATGTATATCAATTAGAAAACCTTTACGGAAGCAAATAACATTGACAAACTCACAATAATGGTAAATAGTTTGTACAAAGGACAACTGCACCCCTTGGTTGATAAAGACTTCATTCAACAGATGGGAAAACATACAATAAACCCAAAACATCATAGCAAATGTTCATCAGATCTGCGTTTTGTCTTACAGCATTACATAGAAACTCTGAACACATTGTGAAATTAAGGACTGTGTGTAGATCATCCTGAGATGATCGAGATACTGAATGAACTGTTGCAGCCAATGGGAAGAAGCACACTCTGCTCCCAACAAAAACACCTGCTGGTTCTTGCAAAACAGAGGCCTGCTGACACCTCTGTTAACACCTTTTATTGAACAGCCCTAAATATCGTCTCATACCAGTGGACACTCCATTCTTTACCCAACATTGGTCTAGACAACCAAGCTTAATTTCTGCTCCTCTCTTGTGATATTAGAAATGTTAGACAATTTACTCTTGTTCAACTTGCAGTCAGCTCAAATAAGGCTGATTACATAATGATACAAGAACTAAAACAGGCTACGTTGGATATGTTAAATACTTTAGAACCAAGATGTGTGGCAGGAAGAGAAGGATGGGGAGTGACTCACATGTTCTGGAATGCTCTCTGGACAGCATGTAGTTGGCGAGAGGAGCAGTGTAGGAGAGACACTGAAGGGCAGAGTTTAAAAAACACGTGTTGCCCAGGTTCTGTAGACCTGCTCCAATACGATGGACCTGGTTCCAATTTAAACAGAGGTGTTCTGCTGGGAACAGGACCATCTGGGGTAGAGGGATGCCATCGCCACTGGCAAGCACCACTACATGGACAAACAGAGGCATTCGTTACGGCTTTCGTACAGCAACACGGTTGCTTCAGAAATGCTTGCAGGACACAGAACCGGTGCATCCCTGGAACATGGAGTAAACGGTAAAGTACTCACCAGTTTCCTTGGGCTTATCTTCTCTACGGTCATTATTCATTCCTGCCAGATAGAATCAGATCGTTGAAGTTAGATGCACTTTTCAAGAACTCACCTGTGGTATTTGCTCAGAATGACACAAACAGAACATACATGCTGGCTGGGGGGATCACATTGTTACTACTTGAGGTCTAATGCCTCAAGCTTGTACGATAACCTGTTTTGTTACTCAAAATCAAACAGTAAAATGCCTTCAAATTGGATACTCCAACCATTTTTTGGTACAGTTCACTGTTGAGAAATGAGTTACAGGTGCATGCAGATACACAGGGTTGCCAACTCTCACGCATTGAGCGTGAGACACACGCATTGAGCGTGAGACACACGCATTTGACTGTCTTCACACGCTCTCACGCCACACATCCCACATTGATTCACATCTATGATTCAATTAGTTACTAGTTCGCTCTGGCGCCAACCCCTGGCAATCGATTGCGATATAATACTTAATTTGTGTCCATTTTACACCCCGGCCGGTGACAACTTACGTTCGCAACCCCCCCACCCACCCACTGCGTGAGAAATCGGAAGTGTGGCGTGAGAGTGTGTGAAGACGGTCAAATGCGTGTGTCTCACGCTCAATGTGTGAAAGTTGGCAACCCTGTTTTAAATGCAAAACACCAACCCAGAGCACAGAGGAAGCATGAGGGTGTCCTGTTAAGATCATCAGGTCTATAAGAAAAAAAATAGAGATAAAAGCTATCACAAATAATTAAATACAATGATTTAAATAGAACAAAAATTCAATAATGAAATGTTAGAAAAAAATGTATTAAATAAATTTATTAAAATTAAATGTAGACATTTAAATAAAACGTTTGACATAAAAGATATAAAATGCATCAAATCAAAGCTACAGAATAGCTGTGCTTTTCACCTGAGAGCTAAAACAGCTGAATTAATCTGTAAGGCATGGGAGCACATGTTTTCTGTTTCTGAAAGTGGCTATAATCTGTGCACATCTCATGACTTCAAGAAGTTTATTCCTCCTGACTGCAATGTAATGGCCGAAGGCCACGTCACCATGTGTAGCCCGTTAATAAGTCAAACTCCACTGTGCCGTGGTGTTTAGTAAGCGTGTACTGTTCCAGCATATCAGTAATATAAGTCACACCTAGCCCATTTGTACAGAAGTAAAAAGCTATTTGGTTTGTTGAATGTGCATGTAATCTTCAGTGTTACACAGTACCAGTGAGGAGTGGATCTGTGGGAGGGTGGATGACCCATATAGATGGTTCTTCATCAGGCACATTAACATGGCCGACATCTGATGGTCCCGCCGTACTTCCGTGAGGGAAGGGTGCTGGTCCACAGGGATCTTGGGGGTTGTAGGGCACACCTGAAAATCCCACAGCAGGTAAAGTGAAACCCAGCATGCCTCCCAGTGAGGCTCAAATGCCTTGTAAGTGTTTCCCAATCAACAAGTGATTATAACAAGGGCTATGGTGCCATGTGATGTCATTAGAATGTGGGGAGAATGCATAAGAATTTGTGATGTCATGTTAGAAATCTGTTTCTTTTTAAAAATGTTTATTTTTATTTGCTTTAACATGGTGGGATTTATGAAAATTGTGCTGAGTCAAAGAAATCAAAGAAATAACCCATGCTCCATTAATTATATTTTCCTGTACACATGAAATAAAGAGCTTGACAGTCATCAGTAGAATAAATATACATGTTATTTTTCTGAACCTTAGAAACCTACTATATAAATGTGTATATTTAACTTTTAATTATTATGAATAAGCCTATGGAAATCCATACTCATAAGAATTAATATACTGTCTTACATAGAAGTATAAAATGATGTACAGTATATGAAAATGTATTTTTCTCACCATGAGTGGTAAAACTTGGTGTGTCTTTGAAGTGGTTCTGTTCCTGTCCAGGCCTTGGCTGGTCAGTTCTCCTGGGGTAAAAACTCATTCTCCACCTGAAAAATAGAAAGAATAGAAAGACAGAAAGATCTAGAAAAAATAGAAAGATTTGTTAGATTTGTATGGCTTGTAAATCGCAGAGCAAAATCTCAAACGACCGGTTCTGAGCTTTTCAGCATCAAAACTGAATCCAAACATTCCACCTTCCCAACCAAACATTCTAAACCAAACATTCTAAAGTGGCAGCACGCGCGATGTCACGACTTCCAAATGTTTTAACCAAAACACCAAATCAGCCAGGCTGCTACAATAACCTGATGAATATGGACCTAAAACGCTGCCATACGTATTTGAATTTGTATTATATTTACATTACATTTAATAAACTTGAAATATTTAATGGCGTAATTCATACATTTGAATTTTAACAATGCTTTTATGTTTTGAACTTGCGAGATGGTGAAATTTGCTGTTGTAGAAAAATACATTTCAATATTACAACTTGCATTTTTCACATGAGAAATAATTAGATCCTTAAATTCAAACCTTTTAGAGCAATCGAACGCATTGAACACATTGATCACAGCGCTGCCTCACTCTCGGTCACGTGACACGTCTGTGGCGGTGAAGTATTGATCAGTCGCGTTTGTGGCGGAGAAAACTAATGGAGCACAACGAGGTAAGTGCATCCAAAGTTCTTCAGATTCACGTATTCGGCTGATTATTTATAGTTATGGGAAATAATCAACGCGCTACACGGCAAGTTTGATGTGTTGCGTTACGTAATGGTTGCGTTATAACGCGGGGGAACTTTAGCTAGTTAGTTAGCTTGTTAGTAGTGGTTAACTAAGAGCTTTGGTTGGTATGAGCTGCTCTCATATCAAGAGTTTGAAGTGTACTGATTAACAGTATCGGTTAAGTATGTGTTTCCCTCACGTAGTAACGTTCATTTGTCAGAATGGTTGTAGGATAGAAAATAGTTAATTTTAGCGCATAAAACAATCAGGGTCTTATGATTATCAGAACTAGTTACAGGCTGTAAAACGGGCAATACGTTTAAACTTCGCGTTCAAAAGTATCGTAGTAAATGGTTTGATGTTGGCAGTTAATGTTTTAAATGCATAAAAAAAGAAAGGCATAGCAGAGTGTTCCAGAGGTTGTTCATGCCCCCATTTTATACATGTTTATTCATTCTTGTTAAACCCTTTATTTTCTTTCTACGATTGGCAGCACGGCGGGAATGTGTAGGATGCAAGAAAGGGTACAAATATTAGTTGTTTTCTTTGTGCTTGTAGGGAAATGCAGATGTTATCAGGTCCACAAGGAACCTGTTGTCCTTGTTGACCTCACAGTCAGGAAGTGCAGCTGGCCCTAGTCAAGATAATGTCAGGTCTCTTGTATATTTTAATGTAGTGAGCTAAATATTTTGTACTATGTTCTACAATACAAATAATATGTTGTGGTCAAATTTGTGAATATCGATGCTTTTTAATGGTTTTATGTCCTTTAGGCTTCAGTTCAGGGTGAGAGAGCAGCTGTTCAAACATGGCCAGGTTTTACTACCTATTTTGATCATGTTCTGTTAAGCAAATATGTACTCTATAACAAATTTACCTTTTCATACAGTCATTGTAATTGTAATTTTCTCACAGGTCCTTCCCTGGGTTTTTTACCAAAGGACGGGGGGACGGGACGATTTTCTGCTGCTACAACTGTCCTCGGCAAACCAGCTAAAGTAAAGCCATTCATCTTTTACCTCCTACCTCGCCAATATGATCGGACACCTAAGGAACAAAACCAGTTGTTGCACACACAAGCTGGGTTGGGGCGTAGGACTGCATATATTGATGAAAATGCTACATACAATGAGGTATGTATGTTTGATGTCATAAAAAAAACAACATAGTCTTACTATTCTCAACAGACTATGTTTGATACGGTGCCTGTCAGGAATAGCAGTTAACATAATCACGTTCACCTGTCTCACCACCACGCCCACATTCCGGGCATACTTAAGCACCTAGACTTCACTTCCTGGTTGCGAAGTATTGCCTCATGTCGTTGCATACCAAGCCGTTATTCCTGATTGTCTCTCTGTGTGCCGAACTCTGCTTGTCCCCTAGACCACGTCTCCTGCCTGATCCCTGGATACCTCCCGGACTCTGCCCTCGCCTCTCGACCCTGGACCGCACTGACCACCGCTCCCACGCTACTGCTCTGCACCTGCCATACGTCACTTTGCTCATCGTGTGGCTAGTTGTACAGAGTTATTCAAATAAAGAAGGTGTTATTCCGCATCAGGATCCCTCTCAGCGTGTTCTATACGTTACAGTGCCCATCAAAACCCAACACCTAAAATGAATCCTGAAGTAAAATTCATTGTTTTAGTTCTGTTAAAAAAAGCTAATCAGTATAGAGGATAACATTTTCTTCATTTTTGGTGTTTTTTCTCCTCTACATATCATTTTTAGATATCTGCACAACTAAAGGAACTGTATCCACAATTAAAGGAACTGACAGGTGGTTGGCTTATCTACAAAGCCTCAGGTACATATAGGGATGTCTCTGATTATGCTTTACAGCAGGTTTCTTGCAAAAGTATACAATTGGGGAAGTCTGGGTATTCTCTAATGACAAAGTTAATAAAAGAGAAAGTGGGGCGGTGGCAGGGGATGCTGTCGACGGGTTTAAAAAAAACATTTGCTGAATTTTATAATAAATTAAATTTAGGAGGGTGTGGTACCCAAAAGCTCTCTCTTGTAACACCTGATGATGGTGGATACTGCAGCAAGCTTTTGAAAGTATTGGAATTCTGTATATAGCTCCTCTTCAGATGGAACTTGATACCACTCCTCTGCCACCAAACTCAGAAAGCTTCAGTGGCATGCCAAAAAAGAAGTGCCAGAAATGTGGCGTGTTTTACCCACTTGTCATCCTACCTGCCCATATACAGTCCTGTGAGGTCATCAATCTAGAGGATGAACAGAGTGAAGAAGTCTTTATTGTGGAAGATCTAGAATGACCCTAATTTAGTTTCTGATATTGGAGGAATAAGTCCAGCACACCACCTTCAACTTGTTAATTGTTAATTCATTTACACAACTTGTTCATTTGTGTGTTTTTATCTTTTAATTGGTGTTTACCATATTAGGAGATGTTGCTGTTGGTGAAGGAGTGACAAGATACTTCTTTCCAGCAATTATTCAAAGGCTTAAAGCTGGCTTCAGTATTAATCTAGGTATGATGATCATTGTTACATATGTTTATTACTTTTTCTTGGAATTAGAAATATTGACATTCGTGTCCGTCTTTCAATTACAGGACATATCGAAAGGACATGCTTATTTGAAGGTGAACCGGGTCATCTGGTCCCTTTATCATCCCAGTTCCTCATTGAGGGTGACATGTTTCTAGTAGCTGGACGGATGCTGGGACATTCGTTCTTACATGGGGGGCCTCGGCTCCCTGGACTTAGCAGAGCAATTGTCCGTGTACTCCGAGGAGATTCACCTGAGACAGCCACAGTGCAAATAGAAGATTGTCCTGACCATGATATACGAGAAATCATCAAATTGGTATGTACATCATGTGTTTTAATTTTTTTTCTTTCTATTTTTATTGAAAAAGTTGTTGCAGCCATTTATGTCCAGGTTGATGGAGATGATGAACTCCGTGAAGATGAATGCCAGGCTGTCCTTGAGTCTTTCTTGGGATCTACCTGGCCCAACCAATACAAACAGAAGGTGGCTCTTTGAACGCCTTTTGTCACATGCGGTAACATGACCTATCTACACATTCCATTTCACTACAAATTTTAATACATTACATGAAGTTAAGCAGTATTGTATTGTGATTTTTGCCAACTCGGGGTGGCGAGTACATTATTTACATAGCCCGCTAGCTAGTAGCCACACGGCAACCACGGACTAAAGATATCTTTATACTTCCTATAAGGAAACTACTAGTTTTAACAGACATTGATGAAAACTTAAATGTTTAAGGCAATAGTGTCTTAACATTTCCAGTCTTTTCCATTTGATAACAATCCACTGCAGCAGTTTTCTTGCCTTCTCCCCCATCATCCTCCAAAACACATTCATAAACCTCTCACTCAAAGAGTCTGGTAGAACTGCACAGCAGCCATGTAGATGTCAGCACCACGTGACTGTGATGTTGCTCTGGGGTCAATGAGGTCTCTGAGTGCTGTAAACTGCTCTGCTGTAAGTGGACAGCCTGTTGCAGGAACATGAATTCCAGCATTTCTAATGTGAGGTAACCCACTGCTCTCCCAGTCAATCTCTGGGATGTCCAACGCCTAGATAAAAAATAAAAAAGCAAAAATCAAGGAAGTGCATTGTACCAACCAATAGTTTGAGATTTCTTATGGTACTTGTGGCTTAAACCAGGTGTTCTAAACCCTGGTCCTGGAGTACCTCATGCCCTACATGTTACTATTTACCCTGCACCCATACCACCAAATACGTTCATTAACAAACCCTCCATTAGGTTAAGGAGGTGTGTTAGAGGAAGAAATACACAAAAATATGCAGGACGGGGTAATCCAGGGTCAGTGTTGAATCAAAAAATCTTCCAAGTGTATTAGAGTAAATACAGACATGTGATAGGTAACAACATATCCACCTCCTCATTTTGGGGCTCCTGAACTGGCTGATAAACGTGTCCTATTGCCCACAGTTGGTTTGGAGTCCTGTTGCCTTCTGGTGATTGTCCCAGCCATCTTGAAAAATGTCTAGGTCATCTTGAAGTCTTGGTACAAAGGTATAATGGCAATAGAAAATGTATGTTTGGTCTGCCATGTCAAGATAGTTGCCTTCCTCAAGATAGTGGAGGACATCATAGTACACACTGGTCACTGCAGTCCACACATCTCTCCATAATCTCTCAATACTAAAAAGTAAAAGTACTGCACCTCAGAAGACAGTAAGTACTGCTGTAGTAGCCTCCATTTACAATATTGAATGGTCCTGTTTCGAAATAATTACTTATAGAAAGCATGTTAGAATTCCTGAATAACATTAAAATTTGGGTTAAGGCCAAAACACAGGTAAAAGCATGTAATTTGTACTAAAAGCGTTAATTGTTACATTAAGAGCAGAAAAATCATCAAAGCCTACAATGTTACTTGAAAACAAGACTACAGTTTGTGTATCCTTAATCTCAGAGATCTTCACAGGATTAAAGAGAATATGAGAATGTCTGATACATATTTTGGTTTAAACGCACCGCTGGTTGTGGACACTTTTTCCAGAAATGAAACTGCTCCTCCCAGTACCACGGACTGAACATGAGGCGTGCTATCTGGACATTCTCAACTCCCTGATCCCCCCTTACTCTAGAATGTTGCAGAATATATAAAAATAAAAAATATGTGAATGGCACAATTATTAACTTAATGGTACATATTTGCTACTAAGCAAAGCACTAGCAAAGGGAAGGTCATGGGTTTGGCTGAAACAATTGTGAAAATTTTGTAATTAAAAGAGCATTTAAAAAATATGTAAAATATTACAATATGCTCAACATTTATTGGAAAAAAAATTAAAAGCTTAAAACAGTGTAATTGTCATTATGTGCACATTTTATAGAGTACTGTAACATACCCAAGAGGGAAGCCAAATAATAACAGTTTTCACATTGACAAGGAGTTAATGCTGGTAATGTAAGAAATAAAAACAAAATTTAAAAAGGTACTGCAATTCAATATATATATATATATATATATATATATATATATATATATATATATATATATATATATATATATATATATGTGTGTGTGTGTGTGTGTGTGTGTGTGTGTGTGTGTGTGTGTGTGTACAAAAACAAAAACAGTAAACACTTATCAAATATACAGAGAAGTATACAGATGCTGTTTGAAAACAACCCCCCCCGGACACCATCTTGTCAGCTACAGCGCTGCCCTATTACACCGTATCATCTGCCACAGCGAGACCTGTTACAGAGGCCCGCCTGGGGCCTGGACCCGTTCCAGAGGCCCGCCTGGGGCCTGCACCCGTTCCAGAGACCCGCCTGGGGCCTGCACTCGTCCAGCCATGCAGCTGTCCATCTGGTCCCTGTGCATGTTTGTCATCTTGAGGATTCTTACCATTGTGTTAACCTCTTCCCCTACTCCCAGACCCCTCTCTTCTTGACTTCCATCTGTCTTCCTCCGTTATCCGCTCTGTCTCCCCCAGGCTCATTCCTATGTCTCAACCAGACCCCCCACGTTTGCTCTACTCCTCAATCCTGTTCCCTTGCCCCAACCAGTTTCCTCTCCTGGCTGCCCATTTGGGTCAGAGCACTCCGCGGGGTGGGACACTTCTCACCCTCAGTGTTCCCCTTCCTTGTATTGTTTACCTGTTCCATGCCTGTTCAGCCCCTCGTTTGTCATGTTTCATCTGTGTCATGTTCCTGTCTTCAATTAGTTTACTCTAGTCTTTGCCAAGTCTGCAGCCATCTTTAAAATGAATGGTTCATAACAAAATGGCAGTGGATTCTGTATATTAATACAAGCTTTTCATGTGTACAAAATTGTATGTGTTTATGGTAGCTTATGTTTGTTGAGGGTTTTTTCTTAACCCTCATGTTGTCTTAATATTCTGTATATACCCCGTAAAAAATGACCATGGCAAGGAAAATCTCCAGGAAGAACCCATTCTCCATTGGGCGCCCAAGGTAAGTGACTTGCAAACATTAGTTAGCTAACTAAGTTAGCCTACTCTGTACTAGCTAGTAGCTAACAAACCTGTTAACTAGTGGTAATTATAGCAAGTAGCTGTTAACGGAGGGCTATTTATCTAACGTTAATGTAACAAAGTAGTACAGCATATTTTCAGTTTTAAATGAGAATGTCAAGATGTGTCTGTAACAAGCCTTTAGCTCTCCACAGGTGAAGTTGTCAGTAAGCTAATCAAGCTAACTCTCCCCCTTTCAAATGCAGTGTCAGATATAGTGAATGAGGAAGTAGTGGTGCAGGCAAGGTGTTACCGGTCGATGAGAAAAAACGGGGAGCCCCATACACTACAGGTTTCTCAATATTCAGGAGTCCGAAACGATGCCCTACTCCGTATTCCTTAGAAACATCCACATGCATTAGCCGGTGCCCTCTAGTGCAATCCTAAAGGCATTTCCGAGGACTCCACGTTCTGTGCATTATATTTTATTTCTTCTTACACACCTGATAACGTGACCAGTGAAGGTAGCTACAGGGCAGGTGTTCTAATAAACTGGCAACTCTTTGTATATCACAAATGAGTAGAATCAGGTTCACTAAATGAGGGCAAATGCAGAAATGTTAATGCTGTGGGGTCCTCAGGACTGCTGTAAGGATTGCCACATCATTGGACACCTAAGTCTAATGCAGTGCATGGTAGGATTTAAACTGTTCCTCAGTTTAATTTCAGGCACACAAAAAAACAAATCTCAAAACTATGTAGTGAATAGGGTGCAGTTTTGGACAGTTTAAAGTTTATAATTTGTTCCTTTCAGTTACATTGATCAGTCAATACATGTTGGGTTTCCAAATTTTGCTTTAGTTTTAAACTGAAGCTGCAAGACTAATGTGGCTATTAATTACTGAAAGTCAAGAGTCACCTGAATCCTTAAGTTCTATGTCTTGAATCATATCGACTAGTCTGAACTCCCTACAGATCTTGTATGCTGTTTTAGTGGATTGAGGGAAGTTTTGGGCTTGTATTTATGAAAACGGTTTGGGTGATAATTGGCATCCAGTGATTCAAAGTCTTTTAAGCTTTGCGGCTCCATTTTTTTCACTGAAATAGGGGAAAATGTTTTTGCCAATCTGCTACACTTAAGTGGAAAATTGTGAGAATTAGATTTTTTTTAACTTAACCATTCCTTATGAGTGAGTGTATTCTTATAGTGTAACATCTGCATCTTTTATTCTAATGTTGTTGTTCTTTCTTTCAAGGTTGTACTGCAAGCAGTTATGAAGCCTGTGGTGTTAAACAGCTTCGGCTTTGTGTAACCATTTGGTTGCACTGCTTTTTCAAACTGCACACTACAGCACAATGGGGGCAAAAACAGTGCCACCACCACTATCACGCACTAGTGTCCTTCAAACATGGCACAGACCAAGGAACCAGGTAAGATGTCTGAACCAGTTTGACAGTTTAAAGTTTGCAGGTTCAAATTGTTGGTAAACAGTTGCATCCTGCAGTCAAGCAGTTGGTCTTTACAGTATATTAGTGCCCGTGTACACCCCATGCTATATACTTATACTATATATGACATTCCCATACTTGCATGGGACTGTTATGTCTGATATACCAAACAATGTCAGTGTCACTGCTGTGAATGTGGTACAGAGGGGGTATTTTGCAGATCAGCTGCGGCTCTGCAGACAGTAATTGTACACTTAAGGTCACTGTGATGTATTGACCTGATAAAATGGCCAGTGAAGGTAGCTACAGGGCAGGTGTTTTAATTAACTGGTAACTCTTCTGGTGACTGTTTCTGCATTTGTTAAAGGGGATTCGTCCAGAACCCATAGATGAACTTGTGGTACGGAAGCCAAAGGCACCAGGACGAAGCTGTGTTAAGTCTACACTCTATCGAGCATACCCAGGTGAGTATTTTAATAATATAATTTGGTATAATTAAGCAATAGAGAGGGACTGTGTTATTCATGATAACATAACACACAACCTCGAGAGTTGCTTTTATACAACAGTTTTTACAAAATAAAGAAAGAAAATAAGTCATAGAAGCCCTAAATGTCATACTGAATATGTCTTAATATTGACAATACTTTATAACGAGAGACAGCACTCGTTATACATGTGGAACTAGTTTTTGGTGGAAGATATTGTCAATATTAAAGCATATTCAATATAAAATTCAGGGCTTCTTTGATTTATCCTCTTTATTTTGTAAAAATTGTTGTATGAAAGCAATAGAACACTTGAGGGCATGTGTTATCGCGAATAACATCACGTCTGTGATGATGATATTCGAAATAACACACTCCCTCTCATGTTCTGTTGTTTTAACATCGCCCACGCCTTTTTAGCGGTTGGTAGGACTGATCGTTTTTGTTTTTTAGGACCCCTTCCTGACCCAGCAGTTTTATCAGCTGGAGCCCTGTTAAGAGACCTTAGACCGATTTCTTCCGTTACCTTCAAGTGCGCAGTTTTGCTAACTCAATGAACCCCCAGTTTCCACTAACTCCACAGTCTACACCATTCGATGAGTTTTTAATACCGCAAACTACATTTAAGAAAATTATTTCTCATCTATGCAACTTAATTAGCTCGGTCCAAACTACACCCTTACTGAATCTTAAAGAACAATGGGAGAAGGATCTAGGTGTGCCCCTGCCCGATGATGACTGGCAGCAAATATTGTATAGGATCCATTCATCATCCTATTGTGCCAGACATGGAATGATCCAATGTAAAGTCTTTCATCGGGTATATTGGACTAAAGTTAGACTTAACAAAATTTACCCAGATGTGGACCCAAAATGTGATCGCTGCCACCAAAGTCCCGCCTCCCTAATACACATGCTCTGGCAGTGCCCATCACTGTTCACGTTCTGGACTGAAATCTTTTCAACACTATCAGAGGTTTTGGAGCTACAGTTTGATCCTAACCCTGTCAGCCGTATTCGGTGTTACACCACCTGAACTGTTCTTGCCAAAACATCGCTCTGATTTTGTGGCCTTTGTGACCTTTTTAGCAAGACGTCTAATTTTATTAAAATGGAAGCTCCCTGCTCCACCCACATATCCCGAGTGGATCAGAGATGTCCTTCTGTATTGTACTCTGGAACGAATTTGATGCACTCTGAACGGTTCTCTCTCCAAATTCGAAAGATCATGGAAGCCTTTTTTTGCTTTTATGGAAAAGCTTTTACTTACAGCAATTCCAGAATAACGATATGACCTCTCTCCCTGTCTTCAAGGCCTGATACGCTGTTGTTGTTCAGAATCGCGTAAAAGACTGATACAGAGTAAGATATGGAGTGACGAGCTCCTTGCTTAGCGCCTAGGGACTATGTCTATGTAAGGAGGGGTTGGGGTGTTCTTTTATTTTATTTTTTATTTTATTCTCCTCTCTCTTATTAGTTCACTCACTCTGTGAGATGAATGTGTATGTGTTGTCTTATGAACCTGTGCAATGGAAATCTCTGTAATATATGTACTCTGCTCTCCTATGTTCAGTGTTAAAATTAAAACTGACAATAAAAAGATTTACTCAAAAAAAAAGAGACCTTAGACCACAACCAGGAATTTGCAAGGTCTTGTGCGGCTTATCTGATATGAGAGAACTGAACCATGTGGGACAGGTCCAAATTTTGAGTCCACTAAAGTCATATCAGTGTCCACCAGTGGTAACACAAGAAATCAGTAAGCATGATAATGCCCCCTTATTCCCACAGCTTCCAGTACATGACTAAAAATTGGAACAACATCTTCATTTTGTTCCAAATTACCATCACTTTTACCATTTAGAGAGTTTAGAGATCACTAGTGAGTTATCCAGCATCATTGAGAAGAACACAAGGGGCCTGTCAGAAAATCCACTGTGGAAGCAAGTGCGTCAGCCACGATTGACCTCCAGCAGATTTGGGGAAGTTTGCAATGTTCAGGGGGAGTCATCTAGTCAGGCTTTAGCAGTCAGGATCCTAAAGGGGGTGCGGCAGACGTCAGCCATGAAGAGGGGTATTGACCTAGAGCCAGAGGTCTTGCAGCAGTATAGTGACCTGTGTAATGTAGATGTGTTACTGTCTGGATTTGTAATACATCCTGATGCACCTTACCTTGGTACCAGCCCTGATGCTAAGGTATATGATCCTTCTGCACATCTTCCCTTTGGGCTTGCTGAAGTCAAATGCCCAAACATTGACTGTATATCGGACGCCACACACATCAGGTTCATCAATGGTCAGGCCAAACTGAAAAGGAACCACAAGTACTTTTGGCAGGTTCAAGGCCAGTTGGTAGTAACTGGTTTGCTCTGGTGTGATTTTATCACATCTACCAAAAGCGACCTCACAGTTGAGAGTTTGGCGAGATGACTCTGTGCTCAGGGAAATGAAGATGAAACTTGACCTTTTCTTTTTCAACACCTATATGGAAACCTATCTGAATGTGCAGTGATGGGCCAGCATTTTAGTATTAAAGGGGCTCATATCCTACATTTTTATGTAACATTCTTGTACATAATTCATTGTTTTTGTTATTGTGACTTTATTTTGTCTGCCAGTACAGTGGTACCTCGAGATACGAGCTGCTCTATATACGAGCGATCCAAGATACGAGCACCGAGACGAGCAAAATTTCTGTTCGACACCCGAGTGCACGCTCGAGATACGAGCATGAACCACTAGGTGGCAGTACAGTACTATATGGAAAAAAAGATTTTTTTACAGTTGAAACATGTTCTCTGTTAATTTCTATTGTTCAGCATGTACGTACATGTGTCCGGTGCATCGATCAGGTTCCTCACCCCCCGTACTCCCTCCCCCCTCCCTTTTGTCTTCTCAGCTTTAATTCGCCTGTCTCGTTTAGACTGTGAAAGTGTTTCTATTGTTAAGCATATGTGTGGTATGTCCGGTGAAGTAGACTCGTACAACACCCCCCACTCCCCCCACCCCCCGCAGCGCCATTTAAGGATTACAGTACGTACTTACTGTACTGTACCATGTTTATTGATACTACTGTACTGTAATAACTATTTCTCCTACATTAATTTTATTGTTTAATTATACATGTTGCGTGTGCCTTTATTAATAAAGAACATGTCTTTTTTCCCCACATTTACGCTAGTTTTGTGACTTTTTTAAGGACCGGTACCAATTACAATACTTTACATTGTTAAATTGCTTCCAGAACCGAGCAATTCGAGATACGAGCACGGGTCTGGAACGGATTAAACTCGTATCTCGAGGTACCACTGTATACTCAATGTTTTTGTGCAGTGGTTCCCTACCCTAGTCCTGGAGTAACCTAGAAGTTGTGCTTTATGCCCCCATGCTAATATGTATTAAATCTGTATTTATATTACCAGCCTGTTACCTTAATTAATGAAATATGCAAACATTGTGTAGAAAAGGAACATTTAATAAACATTAATCATCAAATGAAATGTATTTATATAGTGGTTTTTACACAAAGCACCCTTATAGAAGTCCAGAATCATCAACAACAACAAAAAAAACCCTGGTGAGCAAGCCAAAGGCAACAGTGGTCAAGGAAAATCTCCTTCAAAAACTATAGGAAGAAACCTTGGGAGGAACCAAGACTCACAAGAGGAAACATGAGCGGCATGAGACAAGGGGTCACTGAGGCCAACAATGTCACCGGCACGCACACAAAACACAACGCTTAGGCACACAAATGTCAAAATAGCAAGCCAATTCGTATATATAAATGACTTTTAAATGATTTACGTGTGTTTTATAAGTGTTTTAAGTGCAGAAGTGCATTTAAGTGCATTTTCAAGTACTTTAGCCTAAATTCCAGCAATTTACAAATCTGAAACACAAAGCAACATTAAAATTTGTCAGGTAAATATTCCTTCCCCTGTTTTTGAGGGGTGTTTCTTTATACTACTAACTAGCACACTAAATAATGTGACGCGGCAAGTATAAACGCCTCCTCCTCCTCCGGAGGTTCGCGCGATGTGTGCGGAGTCGCGCGCTACGGTCACTCGCTAAAGTATAACTAGCTTTATAGGGGAGACGCCTAAAGGCATCGCTAAAAAGGAGGGCTCTTATGTGATTTAGGAAGCCTGAATGTGGCTCTTGTGTTTAAAAAATGTATTTTATAGAATTATTTGTTCAATTAATTGGTTTAACACAGACAGATTTCTTCATAACTTATAATTAGTAGGCTTGAAAGTTACCGGATCGAGGCAGACAGTTCCCGGAACGCACCCTTCAAAATGAAAGAGTTCCCGGATCCTGTTCCGGCAGGATCCGGCTCAAATTAAGCCCTGGTTTTAGTGTACTAATGTGCTAATATACTAATGTACTGAATGTGGTTATCTTGTTTTATCTGTGGCTAATTCCTTGCTGTCAGTTGCACCCAGTGGTGAAAATAAAAATTACATGTAATCAGTTGAACTCCCATTTCAGCTAAAGGTATGCTTACGGGAGTAATCACCACACCTTACAAATCTGTTTAGATGATTTTGTTCTTTCAAATTATAACCAAACATCACAAGCTTTTTGCTAATATCAAAACCTTTTTACTCTCCTTGTTTCCAACCACAATTCCCAGCAGGGCCGGAGTGGGCCACTTTTTCAGCCCGGGAGTTTCATGCCCAAATCCGGGCCAAAATTATTTTTCCCTCCTAATCGGCCCAAACTAGAGATTGACATGAGCCGGCCCATCGGGAATCCTCCCGAATCTCCCGATTAGCCACTCCGGCACTGATTCCCAGCAGCTATAGTTGTGTGAAGTTGATCAGCACATTTCTGGCTTCTCAGGATGTACCACAGCACTAATCAATTTTTGTGGAAGGCATATGACCTCTTTCAGGTACCAGACACTAGGTGGATGAGAGCCCATTTTGAAGATATCCCATTTTGTTTTAAAACAGGTGAAAATACCATATCTTGGCTGTCTAAATGGGCATAATGGCAGGTTGTACAATTTTACTGTTGGCATTTACCATGTCAATGGATGTGTTTATTTTGGCTTTTAAGGGGGTTGTTGGTGGAAAGAAGTTGCAGGATGGCACTCAAATCCCTTCTTTCAGAGAATACATGTATGATATGACACCACTCACAACTCATCTTCAATATACTCATTGGTTGCTTGACTGATAATTTAAAGCTAGGTGTCATGCACAAAACCAAATTACACAGTGGACAGGGAGTCAGGTGATGGGAAAAAAAACAGTTTATTTTTTTACACCAACAGGGTATGCAATAACAAAGTCGTTGAGAACAACATAAAACCTTAATTTTGGAGTGTTGGATGTGAATCCTCCATTCGTGTCCCTTTCTCTTACCTTCAAGCTCCTCCCTCTCTTACACCTGGTAGCTGAACTGTCATGATGTAATTGTCCTTCATTCATCAGCTTTGACCCAAGTATGATGCTAGTAGGAAGCAGTTGAAGCAGGCTTTGACCCAACTATGACCTATGACCTCTCAAAGACTGTGGGTTGATGCTGAGGCCTCAGGCCCATTTAATGCTTTACATGGTTCCTTACAGTACACAATAAGGTGATGGAGGGATTCTGCATCTCAGATGCAAAAACCTAACTGTATCAGTCCCCTGATAGAAGTTTGTCATGACACTTGTCAGAAGAAATCTGACAACATGGATGAAGAACAGGATGATGTTCTTGATGACGGTTTCAGTGAAAGTGAACAAGCTCACTCTGGTCAGGATCAAAAGGATATTTACACAGATTCAGCCTATTTGATATGAGTGCTTTAATTCGCCTAAATGCAGTATGAACCTAAAATGGATTTATGAGGAAATGGTACAGTGAAATATGCAAAAACTTACTGTTATGATAGTTAAGGGTTCATACTCTCATGCAGCAGTGGAATTCTTTTGGCATTATGGGAGACTTCTGAGAAACTGATAACCAATTTCTGAGAAATGTATCTCCAAGCCCTAACAAAATTAAGACTTCAATGTGGATTTTTGAAAAATGGTACAGCAGAATCTGTCTACATTTGCCCTGGGGGATAAACAAAGGCTACCAATTCTTGGGTGGTAGTAGAATTTTTTTGGCATTATGGGAAAATTCAGACAAATAGGAAACCACAGTCTCAGAATTAAACAAGCATTTAAGCTTGGTTTTTTCAAGCGGCCAAAATCCCTAGAACTGGAAACTGCTAATATTTAAGATGAGTTTTCTCCTAAGCACATCCCACATTAACCCCATACTTCTGTTTTCCATTCTAGAATTATCCATTACAAATTATTTTGTTCATAACTTTATTGTATCATTTAAATCAGCAGGACTGGTTGTGTAAAGATCATGGACATGTAAAGGTATAGAATCTAGTAAATTATCAAGAAAATCTCATTTACAGTTTTTAATGGTCAGGTTGAATTTCAGTGTTCCTTTACATTTTGTGTGCACTGAGAAACCAAGTTATTGCTTAGGTAACATGCTATTATACTTTATTTGTTATATGAGCATATGGAAGCATTTCTTTTGTCTTGTCTTTAACACTTCCGCTCCTCACGCGCTCGTCTGCCTTCTCTAGAGCCTGGCGCACCAGACAGAGACGCCACCGCATCTTCCCTGCAGTCATCGCCGTTGGGCACAAAGGCGTCCGCGGTTGCCACGGGCCTCTCTAAAGCCACGTGCCCGTCGCCCCCCTGTGAGCAGAGGTCGTGGTTGGCCTCTGGGGGCGCCGTGGTGCCTTTCGTCACATGGGTGTCGTGGCAATAGATGGGCTCCTCAGCCGAGGCCGTCTGGGTGCGAGGCGTGGTGTCGGTTGGCTTAGCTGGCGTCTCGGGGGCTGAATGGGGCCTGTGCGGAGGCGGGGACAGCGGGGGAGCGACATCCTGAGTGAGAGGCTCGGACATCGCTTTTGTCCGTCCAGAGGAAGGCGAAGGAGGGAGCGAGGCATCAGAGCACGATCTACTGAGTCTGGTAATAGTCCTCAGTAGTAGGTCGCTTGGCGCTGGGTGAAGACTCGTCTGGGTCGGAGCTGAGGCGGCGTTTACGTTTGTCTAAGCTGTGGCCAGAGCGACACTCCATACGAGGCTCCTCCTCCAAGTTGTGCCTCCTCCTCTTCTTTTTCATCTTTTTGTGTCGGAAGGAGCTGCTGTCCCCATTCCTGTCTGATGGGTCCCTCTCAGAACTCCTGCAGATTGAAAATGATTTGCTTAAGGAAACTTTAGTACACTTTCTGGCTTATGGTTGCTAGATTTTCTACAACAGTAACAGTTCTGTTTGCTGACCCCTCCTGGTCACACACAGTATAGCAATGGCCGTTCTCATGCAACATAAATAGCTCCTTACCTCCGCTTGTCCTTCTTCTTCTTCTTGGATTTCTTATGTTTTTTTACAGGCCGCTCTTCACATGGATCCTCCCTGTCCGACAGGCTACGCTTTTGTGCCTGGGGCCGCGGGGCAGGGCTGGCGGGGCGTGGTGCTTTAGCCCGCTTGTGTCCCGAGTCTTTCTTCCCAACATAGTACTCAAATGAGCGAGGGAAGTCACCTTGACCATTCTCCACATCCCGGTCTCGTTCGTCCTTGCTGCTGTGATGGCGCCGGTGGTGGTAGTGGTCTCGGCGGTGGTGGGTGTGCCCGTCCCGGTGGCGATCTCCCTCTCGCTCTCCAGGGATCCTCTCTCGACTGGCCGAGCGATCCTTATCAGTATGGTGGTCTCTGTTGGGACGATGGCGATGGCGATGGCGGTGCCCGTAGCGCTCCCGACTCCGGTTTTCCCGCTCGCGATAATGTCCCTGCCTGGATCTGCCTCGCTCCTTCAGGGTGGAGGAAAGGTGTGGCTGCTCAGAGTCTTTATCACACTTCCGCTCCTCATGCGCTCGTCTGCCTTCACTAGAGCCTGGCGCACCAGACAGAGATGCTGCTCTATTGTGAGCGGCGGCGCCACCGTTCACCTGCACAGGCCGTCTGAGGTCAGAGGTCGGGGATGCGGCAGCCGAAGAACTGCAGGGGCTGGGCCGGCTCTTCGGGACGCTGCCGCTGTTGCTGCTGCCAGGCTTTGAGCCACCTTGGTCCTCCTTCACGGGAGAGTTATTCTGCAAAGTGAACAGCGGTCAGTTATGGGAAATCTGAATATCAGGAACAGAAAGTAAGAGTTTAACAGTGTAAACAAACAAAACACAGCCCTCTCAATTATACTAGTGAACAATAACAACCAGTTCCCAGTCAGATTTCCTGGCATGGTGCAGTGGTGTGGTGATACCTTCGCCATGTGAGGAGGAAGCTGTGAGGAGGTGGAGGTGTACCGAGGCCCGTTCACCTTGGCCGTGCTGACCGGGCGAGGGGAGCAATGACCGGGACCATGGGTCACAGAGTTACAGTCTCCGTTTTTAAGATCTGTTGACCTAAAAATGATGGATTGGGGGGGGGGGGGAATAAAAGTGTATAAAATGCCTTTCTAAATATTCTAAATATAATGGTTTAAACATTAGGTTGAAATTACCGCATGTAGAACAGTAAGTATGCCTGTTGGTTCAGCACTGATCGTATGTCACTTACATATACTGATGCATCATTCATCTCATACCACTGCTCATTACTAGTTTGTAATGTATAATTGAAACTTGGAAAGAAAGTTGACCCTTATGCACCTGAGTGACGTTAAGTTGGTAATAGTCCTCAGTAGTAGGTCGCTTGGCGCTGGGTGAAGACCTGTCTGGGTCGGAGCTGAGGCGTCGCACACACTTCCGCTCCTCACGCGCTCGTCTGCCTTCTCTAGAGCCTGGCGCACCAGACAGAGACGCCATCACATCTTCCCTGCAGTCATCGCCGTTGGGCACAAAGGCGTCCGCGGTTGCCACGGGCCTCTCTAAAGCCACGTGCCCGTCGCCCCCCTGTGAGCAGAGGTCGTGGTTGGCCTCTGGGGGCGCCGTGGTGCCTTTCGTCACATGGGTGTCGTGGCAGTAGATGCGCTCCTCAGCCGAGGCCATCTGGGTGCGAGGCGTGGTGTTGGTTGGCTTAGCTGGCGTCTCGGGGGCTGAATGGGGCCTGTGCGGAGGCGGGGACAGCAGGGGAGCGACATCCTGAGTGAGAGGCTCGGACATCGCTTTTGTCCGTCCAGAGGAAGGCGAAGGAGGGAGCGAGGCATCAGAGCACGATCTACTGACTCTGGTAATAGTCCTCAGTAGTAGGTCGCTTGGCGCTGGGTGAAGACTCGTCTGGGTCGGAGCTGAGGCGGCGCTTACGTTTGTCTAAGCTGTGGCCAGAGCGACACTCCATACGAGGCTCCTCCTCCAAGTTGTGCCTCCTCCTCTTCTTTTTCATCTTTTTGTGTCGGAAGGAGCTGCTGTCCCCATTCCTGTCTGATGGGTCCCTCTCAGAACTCCTGCAGATTGAAAATGATTTGCTTAAGGAAACTGTAGTACACTTTCTGGCTTATGGTTGCTAGATTTTCTACAACAGTAACAGTTCTGTTTGCTGACCCCTCCTGGTCACACACAGTATAGCAATGGCCGTTCTCATGCAACATAAATAGCTCCTTACCTCCGCTTGTCCTTCTTCTTCTTCTTGGATTTCTTATGTTTTTTTACAGGCCGCTCTTCACATGGATCCTCCCTGTCCGACAGGCTACGCTTTTGTGCCTGGGGCCGCGGGGCAGGGCTGGCGGGGCGTGGTGCTTTAGCCCGCTTGTGTCCCGAGTCTTTCTTCCCAACATAGTACTCAAATGAGCGAGGGAAGTCACCTTGACCATTCTCCACATCCCGGTCTCGTTCGTCCTTGCTGCTGTGATGGCGCCGGTGGTGGTAGTGGTCTCGGCGGTGGTGGGTGTGCCCGTCCCGGTGGCGATCTCCCTCTCGCTCTCCAGGGATCCTCTCTCGACTGGCCGAGCGATCCTTATCAGTATGGTGGTCTCTGTTGGGACGATGGCGATGGCGATGGCGGTGCCCGTAGCGCTCCCGACTCCGGTTTTCCCGCTCGCGATAATGTCCCTGCCTGGATCTGCCTCGCTCCTTCAGGGTGGAGGAAAGGTGTGGCTGCTCAGAGTCTTTATCACACTTCCGCTCCTCACGCGCTCGTCTGCCTTCACTAGTGCCTGGCGCACCAGACAGAGATGCTGCTCTATTGTGAGCGGCGGCGCCACCGTTCACCTGCACAGGCCGTCTGAGGTCAGAGGTCGGGGATGCGGCAGCCGAAGAACTGCAGGGGCTGGGCCGGCTCTTCGGGACGCTGCCGCTGTTGCTGCCGCCAGGCTTTGAGCCACCTTGGTCCTCCTTCACGGGAGAGTTATTCTGCAAAGTGAACAGCGGTCAGTTATGGGAAATCTGAATATCAGGAACAGAAAGTAAGAGTTTAACAGTGTAAACAAACAAAACACAGCCCTCTCAATTATACTAGTGAACAATAACAACCAGTTCCCAGTCAGATTTCCTGGCATGGTGCAGTGGTGTGGTGATACCTTCGCCATGTGAGGAGGAAGCTGTGGACCGATGAAGGAGGTGGAGGTGTACTGAGGCCCGTTCACCTTGGCCGTGCTGACCGGGCGAGGGGAGCAATGACCGGGACCATGGGTCACAGAGTTACAGTCAATAAAAGTGTATAAAATGCCTTTCTAAATATTCCACTATTCAAAAATCTGGAGCTGGTTTAAACATTAGGTTGAACTTACCGGATGTAGAACAGTAAATATGCTTGTTGATTCAGCACTGATTGTATGTCGCTTACAGTTACTGATGCGTCGTTCATCTTATACCACTGCTCATTACCAGACTGAAATAAAAACATTATTCCATCCATTAGCTAGAGCAGAAACTCAGTGCAAAAACGCAGAGAATGCTGAAACCGCGCAGCACATCAAACCTTCACATAGCAGTAGTAGTGTCCGGCGTGGCAGCTAATCCCGGAGTGGACCAGCACAGCGTACAGGCCGTAGAGCTGTGGCTCTCCGTGGGACTGCGACATGAACGGACGCATGTCCAGATACTCTGGGTACCTCACGTCCTGCACAGGGGGACAGAGAACAGTTGTGCAACGGCATAGATCACGTGAAACGACTAAGGAAAGTGTACAACAGTGCGGCAGAATTAAGTACGGTGGTCAAACCTTTGCAATTTTGCTTCCGTTGAAGTCGAAGCGCTTTAAAGCAATGGTGAGCACATTCGAGCTACGGTGGACTGTAAATCTTTTTGAGGCATGAACCATTTTCTTACATCTACAAACACAACCAAATTCACAATGAGGACAGAAAAGATAATAGGCAACACAGACCACAGTAAATTCACCACTAGTGGTCCCATGACAACAAATAGAGCTTGGTTTATCTCCAGAGATAAACCGGTGTGCCTCAGACTTATCCAAGATAGACTTGCCGTGTGTTAAGGGACAGAAGTAAAGAGCACCTTTATCCCTCTTATCCATTGGTTTCAAAGCACTCTGTAGTACGTGGCCGAAGACGGCTTTTTGAGTTTTATGTTAAAATATTTTGAAAATGAGGCTGGCAGTTTGTATCCGCCTTCCTGAGTCTAAAGTTACTGGTCATGCTACTTTTGGAAAAAACACATGGTTACCCTGTTGGACGGCATGGTGGAGCAGATCTGAGCTGGGACACTTACTTGGTGCACTTGTAGGCATTGTCTCCATCAAGCTGCTCAGGCTTAACAAACTGCTCAAGAGCTTTGGTGATGGTTGGAGCAGTCTACAAAACACATGTAAACACGCTTAGGCACAGACACAGGGCTAAAGAAAATCTTGTCAAACTGATCCCATGATGCTTTACATCTCAGACACCAGTTTGGGACAAGCAATTATCAATTCACTGAGTAATCATTAATTCACTAAGACAGCAACTCTCATACAAGACTAAATTGTAAGCCAGACATGCCATGATTAGCAGACCTAATTAATAATCTAAACAAATGTCCACCTCACACATGTACACATGCACGCACACACTTTAACAAACTGATAGAATCAATTTCAAAGCCCAGATCATTTCTATGGACATCTTTATAAAAGATACAACAGAGTGACTGATGGCTACCTCAATGTCCAGTGCAATGTCCAAATACTGATCAAACGTATCAGATACTCCATTGCAGTTCAAACACTCCACTGTGAAATCAGAAAGAATATAATCAATTTAACTGATCAAAAACATCTCAAATAGCATTGCCAGTCATACACATTGAACACTTATGAAATAAATAATTTATAGTAACATTTTACAGTAAATACCATTTTACCATTTGATGTTCACAAATTGGAATGAAGTATGACTGACAAACTCACATCTTGACCTCAGGTAACCTCCAAATATCTGATGGATCAGAGTGGTTGCCTGTGTTTCCCTGTCCAGTCTGATTAAATAAAAACATCAGACAAGGCAGAAAATGTAATTTATTCAGATAGAAACTAAAACAAGAAATTAAAAAGAGAATATAAACAAACATGCAATTGTAAGAGTACAACCTTTAAGTGTATCTAAACGCCTTTCTGAATAACGCTTTCTAAAAGTACAAAGCAGAACAGAAATGAGGTCTGACGTGAAAATTGACAGAAACTAGAACGACGCAGCGATTCCCTGATGGATTCATCTCCACACGTAACTGGTAAAGTCAAACGCTTCGTTCTGAATGTAGGCTGCTGGCTGGCCAGTAGTGGAGAGATGTTGAGAAGCAGCAGCTGGCACCGCATCAAAGCAACTTGGGAGAGAGCGCACAGCCCACATACAGAGCGCTGGTGGACTAACGTGTTAGCCACACATAAACAAGCTGTCGACTGTGGTATGGAAGAGAGGGGTGAGAGTAAACCACCCTGTATGCCTGTGCAGTTTCTGCACAAATGCAGAACTACTTCTATTTTCTTAGACCAACCTGGCCTCATTTAGATACAGGACAATCTTAATAACTGGTGGATACATCAGCAATTTTCTTCACACCGGTATCAAGCACCAGTCTCCGCTCTTTTTTCAGTCAGTGAAATGGAAAGCACAAAAAACGCCAAAAAAGGACCCTTGGATCCATGTATTTAATCTCCAAATAATATTAATAATAATAATAATAATAATAATAATAATAATAATAATAATACACCTGACTAACAGCCACAGCTGCACCTGCTAGAAGTAACATTTTTAAATATCTGTCTGCAAGAAGAGTCAAGTAACAATTCTGCGACCCACAGATATCCAACAAACATGCTAAGAAATAGATGAATGCTAAAATTTCAATAATTTAGCAACTTGAGCAATGATATAGTGTGTGGTCCAAGTAAACATACATGCTCCAAAACAGGCAGGACTCTTGCATAGTGTCCACTGTGTACCGCAAGAACTCATGAGCGTCTTCTTGACTCCCAAAACAGAAATGACTTGCAATACCTTTGAAAAAGAAAAGGAGATGGACCACAATTAGAAATGTTCACATTTAATGGTGCTCAAAGGAATATGTTGTTGCTTTTGTCCATCACCATTTGCATACTCACATTTTAGTTCATTCAGCACACTGATGGGTTTAATGACTTTTCCTGAATTGGCAAACACCTGGGTGATGTGATTCTCCATGATGCACATCATGCAAAATCCAGGTTCATGACCTTCGGGGGAAAAAGAGGACTCAGAATTAAGGCATATTAAATATACAGATGGTATCACTAAATACCAGTAGATAATCTTGAAAGTTAATAAGCAGTTAATAAGCAGGTAATTAACAAAGCCATGTTTCCAACCAAATGTTTTCTATGTATATCAATTAGAAAACCTTTACGGAAGCAAATAACATTGACAAACTCACAATAATGTTAAATAGTTTGTACAAAGGGCAACTGCACCCCTTGGTTGATAAAGACTTCATTCAACAGATGGGAAAACATACAATAAACCCAAAACATCATAGCAAATGTTCATCAGATCTGCGTTTTGTCTTACAGCATTACATAGAAACTCTGAACACATTGTGAAATTAAGGACTGTGTGTAGATCATCCTGAGATGATCGAGATACTGAATGAACTGTTGCAGCCAATGGGAAGAAGCACACTCTGCTCCCAACAAAGACACCTGCTGGTTCTTGCAAAACAGAGGCCTGCTGACACCTCTGTTAACACCTTTTATTGAACAGCCCTAAATATCGTCTCATACCAGTGGACACTCCATTCTTTACCCAACATTGGTCTAGACAACCAAGCTTAATTTCTGCTCCTCTCTTGTGATATTAGAAATGTTAGACAATTTACTCTTGTTCAACTTGCAGTCAGCTCAAATAAGGCTGATTACATAATGATGCAAGAACTAAAACAGGCTACGTTGGATATGTTAAATACTTTAGAACCAAGATGTGTGGCAGGAAGAGAAGGATGGGGAGTGACTCACATGTTCTGGAATGCTCTCTGGACAGCATGTAGTTGGCGAGAGGAGCAGTGTAGGAGAGACACTGAAGGGCAGAGTTTAAAAAACACGTGTTGCCCAGGTTCTGTAGACCTGCTCCAATACGATGGACCTGGTTCCAATTTAAACAGAGGTGTTCTGCTGGGAACAGGACCATCTGGGGTAGAGGGATGCCATCGCCACTGGCAAGCACCACTACATGGACAAACAGAGGCATTCGTTACGGCTTTCGTACAGCAACACGGTTGCTTCAGAAATGCTTGCAGGACACAGAACCGGTGCATCCCTGGAACATGGAGTAAACGGTAAAGTACTCACCAGTTTCCTTGGGCTTATCTTCTCTACGGTCATTATTCATTCCTGCCAGATAGAATCAGATCGTTGAAGTTAGATGCACTTTTCAAGAACTCACCTGTGGTAATTGCTCAGAATGACACAAACAGAACATACATGCTGGCTGGGGGGGATCACATTGTTACTACTTGAGGTCTAATGCCTCAAGCTTGTACGATAACCTGTTTTGTTACTCAAAATCAAACAGTAAAATGCCTTCAAATTGGATACTCCAACCATTTTTGATACAGTTCACTGTTGAGAAATTAGTTACAGGTGCATGCAGATACACAGGGTTGCCAACTCTCACGCATTGAGCGTGAGACACACGCATTGAGCGTGAGACACATGCATTTGACTGTCTTCACACGCTCTCACACCACACATCCCACATTGATTCACATCTATGATTCAATTAGTTACTAGTGATCGATTGCGATATAATACTTAATTTGTGTCCATTTTACACCCCGGCCGGTGACAACTTACGTTCGCAACCCCCCCCACCCGCCCACTGCGTGAGAAATCGGAAGTGTGGCGTGAGAGTGTGTGAAGACGGTCAAATGCGTGTGTCTCACGCTCAATGTGTGAAAGTTGGCAACCCTGTTTTAAATGCAAAACACCAACCCAGAGCACAGAGGAAGCATGAGGGTGTACTGTTAAGATCATCAGGTCTATAAGAAAAAAAATAGAGATAAAAGCTATCACAAATAATTAAATACAATTGATTTAAATAGAACAAAAATTCAATAATGAAATGTTAGAAAAAAATGTATTAAATAAATTTATTAAAATTAAATGTAGACATTTAAATAAAACGTTTGACATAAAAGATATAAAATGCATCAAATCAAAGCTACAGAATAGCTGTGCTTTTCACCTGAGAGCTAAAACAGCTGAATTAATCTGTAAGGCATGGGAGCACATGTTTTCTGTTTCTGAAAGTGGCTATAATCTGTGCACATCTCATGACTTCAAGAAGTTTATTCCTCCTGACTGCAATGTAATGGCCGAAGGCCACGTCACCATGTGTAGCCCGTTAATAAGTCAAACTCCACTGTGCCGTGGTGTTTAGTAAACGTGTACTGTTCCAGCATATCAGTAATATAAGTCACACCTAGCCCATTTGTACAGAAGTAAAAAGCTATTTGGTTTGTTGAATGTGCATGTAATCTTCAGTGTTACACAGTACCAGTGAGGAGTGGATCTGTGGGAGGGTGGATGACCCATATAGATGGTTCTTCATCAGGCACATTAACATGGCCGACATCTGATGGTCCCGCCGTACTTCCGTGAGGGAAGGGTGCTGGTCCACAGGGATCTTGGGGGTTGTAGGGCACACCTGAAAATCCCACAGCAGGTAAAGTGAAACCCAGCATGCCTCCCAGTGAGGCTCAAATGCCTTGTAAGTGTTTCCCAATCAACAAGTGATTATAACAAGGGCTATGGTGCCATGTGATGTCATTAGAATGTGGGGAGAATGCTTAAGAATTTGTGATGTCATGTTAGAAATCTGTTTCTTTTTAAAAATGTTTATTTTTATTTGCTTTAACATGGTGGGATTTATGAAAATTGTGCTGAGTCAAAGAAATCAAAGAAATAACCCATGCTCCATTAATTATATTTTCCTGTACACATGAAATAAAGAGCTTGACAGTCATCAGTAGAATAAATATACATGTTATTTTTCTGAACCTTAGAAACCTACTATATAAATGTGTATATTTAACTTTTAATTATTATGAATAAGCCTATGGAAATCCATACTCATAAGAATTAATATACTGTCTTACATAGAAGTATAAAATGATGTACAGTATATGAAAATGTATTTTTCTCACCATGAGTGGTAAAACCTGGTGTGTCTTTGAAGTGGTTCTCTTCCTGTCCAGGCCTTGGCTGGTCAGTTCTCCTGGGGTAAAAACTCATTCTCCACCTGAAAAATAGAAAGAATAGAAAGACAGAAAGATCTAGAAAAAATAGAAAGATTTGTTAGATTTGTATGGCTTGTAAATCGCAGAGCAAAATCTCAAACGACCGGTTCTGAGCTTTTCAGCATCAAAACTGAAATCCAAACATTCTACCTTCCCAACCAAACATTCTAAACCAAACATTCTAAAGTGGCAGCACGCGCGATGTCACGACTTCCAAATGTTTTAACCAAAACACCAAATCAGCCAGGCTGCTACAATAACCTGATGAATATGGACCTAAAACGCTGCCATACGTATTTGAATTTGTATTATATTTACATTACATTTAATAAACTTGAAATATTTAATGGCGTAATTCATACATTTGAATTTTAACAATGCTTTTTTATGTTTTGAACTTGCGAGATGGTGAAATTTGCTGTTGGAAAAAAATACATTTCAATATTACAACTTGCATTTTTCACATGAGAAAAAATTAGATCCTTAAATTCAAACCTTTTAGAGCAATCGAACGCATTGAACACATTGATCACGGCGCTGCCTCACTCTCGGTCACGTGACACGTCTGTGGCGGTGAAGTATTGATCAGTCGCGTTTGTGGCGGAGAAAACTAATGGAGCACAACGAGGTAAGTGCATCCAAAGTTCTTCAGATTCACGTATTCGGCTGATTATTTATAGTTATGGGAAATAATCAACGCGCTACACGGCAAGTTTGATGTGTTGCGTTACGTAATGGTTGCGTTATAACGCGGGGGAACTTTAGCTAGTTAGTTAGCTTGTTAGTAGTGGTTAACTAAGAGCTTTGGTTGGTATGAGCTGCTCTCATATCAAGAGTTTGAAGTGTACTGATTAACAGTATCGGTTAAGTATGTGTTTCCCTCACGTAGTAACGTTCATTTGTCAGAATGGTTGTAGGATAGAAAATAGTTAATTTTAGCGCATAAAACAATCAGGGTCTTGCTAGTTCTAGTTATCAGAACTAGTTACAGGCTGTAAAACGGGCAATACGTTTAAACTTCGCGTTCAAAAGTATCGTAGTAAATGGTTTGATGTTGGCAGTTAATGTTTTAAATGCATAAAAAAAGAAAGGCATAGCAGAGTGTTCCAGAGGTTGTTCATGCCCCCATTTTATACATGTTTATTCATTCTTGTTAAACCCTTTATTTTCTTTCTACGATTGGCAGCACGGCGGGAATGTGTAGGATGCAAGAAAGGGTACAAATATTAGTTGTTTTCTTTGTGCTTGTAGGGAAATGCAGATGTTATCAGGTCCACAAGGAACCTGTTGTCCTTGTTGACCTCACAGTCAGGAAGTGCAGCTGGCCCTAGTCAAGATAATGTCAGGTCTCTTGTATATTTTAATGTAGTGAGCTAAATATTTTGTACTATGTTCTACAATACAAATAATATGTTGTGGTCAAATTTGTGAATATCGATGCTTTTTAATGGTTTTATGTCCTTTAGGCTTCAGTTCAGGGTGAGAGAGCAGCTGTTCAAACATGGCCAGGTTTTACTACCTATTTTGATCATGTTCTGTTAAGTAAATATGTACTCTATAACAAATTTACCTTTTCATACAGTCATTGTAATTGTAATTTTCTCACAGGTCCTTCCCTGGGTTTTTTACCAAAGGACAGGGGGGGGGAAGGGGGGGGAACGATTTTCTGCTGCTACAACTGTCCTCGGCAAACCAGCTAAAGTAAAGCCATTCATCTTTTACCTCCTACCTCGCCAATATGATCGGACACCTAAGGAACAAAACCAGTTGTTGCACACACAAGCTGGGTTGGGGCGTAGGACTGCATATATTGATGAAAATGCTACATACAATGAGGTATGTATGTTTGATGTCATAAAAAAAACAACATAGTCTTACTATTCTCAACAGACTATGTTTGATACGGTGTCCATCAAAACCCAACACCTAAAATGAATCCTGAAGTAAAATTCATTGTTTTAGTTCTGTTAAAAAAAGCAAATCAGTATAGAGGATAACATTTTCTTCATTTTTGGTGTTTTTTCTCCTCTACATATCATTTTTAGATATCTGCACAACTAAAGGAACTGTATCCACAATTAAAGGAACTGACAGGTGGTTGGCTTATCTACAAAGCCTCAGGTACATATAGGGATGTCTCTGATTATGCTTTACAGCAGGTTTCTTGCAAAAGTATACAATTGGGGAAGTCTGGGTATTCTCTAATGACAAAGTTAATAAAAGAGAAAGTGGGGCGGTGGCAGGGGATGCTGTCGACGGGTTTAAAAAAAACATTTGCTGTTTATAATAAATTAAATTTAGGAGGGTGTGGTACCCAAAAGCTCTCTCTTGTAACACCTGATGATGGTGGATACTGCAGCAAGCTTTTGAAAGTATTGGAATTCTGTATATAGCTCCTCTTCAGATGGAACTTGATACCACTCCTCTGCCACCAAACTCAGAAAGCTTCAGTGGCATGCCAAAAAAGAAGTGCCAGAAATGTGGCGTGTTTTACCCGCTTGTCATCCTACCTGCCCATATACAGTCCTGTGAGGTCATCAATCTAGAGGATGAACAGAGTGAAGAAGTCTTTATTGTGGAAGATCTAGAATGACCCTAATTTAGTTTCTGATATTGGAGGAATAAGTCCAGCACACCACCTTCAACTTGTTAATTGTTAATTCATTTACACAACTTGTTCATTTGTGTGTTTTTATCTTTTAATTGGTGTTTACCATATTAGGAGATGTTGCTGTTGGTGAAGGAGTGACAAGATACTTCTTTTCAGCAATTATTCAAAGGCTTAAAGCTGGCTTCAGTATTAATCTAGGTATGATGATCATTGTTACATATGTTTATTACTTTTTCTTGGAATTAGAAATATTGACATTCGTGTCCGTCTTTCAATTACAGGACATATCGAAAGGACATGCTTATTTGAAGGTGAACCGGGTCATCTGGTCCCTTTATCATCCCAGTTCCTCATTGAGGGTGACATGTTTCTAGTAGCTGGACGGATGCTGGGACATTCGTTCTTACATGGGGGGCCTCGGCTCCCTGGACTTAGCAGAGCAATTGTCCGTGTACTCCGAGGAGATTCACCTGAGACAGCCACAGTGCAAATAGAAGATTGTCCTGACCATGATATACGAGAAATCATCAAATTGGTATGTACATCATGTGTTTTAATTTTTTTTCTTTCTATTTTTATTGAAAAAGTTGTTGCAGCCATTTATGTCCAGGTTGATGGAGATGATGAACTCCGTGAAGATGAATGCCAGGCTGTCCTTGAGTCTTTCTTGGGATCTACCTGGCCCAACCAATACAAACAGAAGGTGGCTCTTTGAACGCCTTTTGTCACATGCGGTAACATGACCTATCTACACATTCCATTTCACTACAAATTTTAATACATTACATGAAGTTAAGCAGTATTGTATTGTGATTTTTGCCAACTCGGGGTGGCGAGTACATTATTTACATAGCCCGCTAGCTAGTAGCCACACGGCAACCGCGGACTAAAGATATCTTTATACTTCCTATAAGGAAACTACTAGTTTTAACAGACATTGATGAAAACTTAAATGTTTAAGGCAATAGTGTCTTAACATTTCCAGTCTTTTCCATTTGATAACAATCCACTGCAGCAGTTTTCTTGCCTTCTCCCCCATCATCCTCCAAAACACATTCATAAACCTCTCACTCAAAGAGTCTGGTAGAACTGCACAGCAGCCATGTAGATGTCAGCACCACGTGACTGTGATGTTGCTCTGGGGTCAATGAGGTCTCTGAGTGCTGTAAACTGCTCTGCTGTAAGTGGACAGCCTGTTGCAGGAACATGAATTCCAGCATTTCTAATGTGAGGTAACCCACTGCTCTCCCAGTCAATCTCTGGGATGTCCAACGCCTAGATAAAAAATAAAAAAGCAAAAATCAAGGAAGTGCATTGTACCAACCAATAGTTTGAGATTTCTTATGGTACTTGTGGCTTAAACCAGGTGTTCTAAACCCTGGTCCTGGAGTACCTCATGCCCTACATGTTACTATTTACCCTGCACCCATACCACCAAATACGTTCATTAACAAACCCTCCATTAGGTTAAGGAGGTGTGTTAGAGGAAGAAATACACAAAAATATGCAGGACGGGGTAATCCAGGGTCAGTGTTGAATCAAAAAATCTTCCAAGTGTATTAGAGTAAATACAGACATGTGATAGGTAACAACATATCCACCTCCTCATTTTGGGGCTCCTGAACTGGCTGATAAACGTGTCCTATTGCCCACAGTTGGTTTGGAGTCCTGTTGCCTTCTGGTGATTGTCCCAGCCATCTTGAAAAATGTCTAGGTCATCTTGAAGTCTTGGTACAAAGGTATAATGGCAATAGAAAATGTATGTTTGGTCTGCCATGTCAAGATAGTTGCCTTCCTCAAGATAGTGGAGAACATCATAGTACACACTGGTCACTGCAGTCCACACATCTCTCCATAATCTCTCGATACTAAAAAGTAAAAGTACTGCACCTCGGAAGACAGTAAGTACTGCTGTAGTAGCCTCCATTTACAATATGGAATGGTCCTGTTTCGAAATAATTACTTATAGAAAGCATGTTAGAATTCCTGAATAACATTAAAATTTGGGTTAAGGCCAAAACACAGGTAAAAGCATGTAATTTGTACTAAAAGCGTTAATTGTTACATTAAGAGCAGAAAAATCATCAAAGCCTACAATGTTACTTGAAAACAAGACTACAGTTTGTGTATCCTTAATCTCAGAGATCTTCACAGGATTAAAGAGAATATGAGAATGTCTGATACATATTTTGGTTTAAACGCACCGCTGGTTGTGGACACTTTTTCCAGAAATGAAACTGCTCCTCCCAGTACCACTGACTGAACATGAGGCGAGCTATCTGGACATTCTCAACTCCCTGATCCCCCCTTACTCTAAAATGTTACAGAATATATAAAAATAAAAAATATGTGAATGGCACAATTATTAACTTAATGGTACATATTTGCTACTAAGCAAAGCACTAGCAATGGCAAGGTCATGAGTTTGGCTGAAACAATTGTGAAAATTTTGTAATTAAAAGAGCATTTAAAAAATATGTAAAATATTACAATATGCTCAACATTTATTGGAAAAAAAAATTAAAAGCTTAAAACAGTGTAATTGTCATTATGTGCACATTTTATAGAGTACTGTAACATACCTAAGAGGGAAGCCAAATAATAACAGTTTTAAAAAGGTACTGCAATTCAATATATATATATGTGTGTGTGTGTGTGTGTGTGTGTGTGTGTGTGTGTGTGTGTGTGTGTGTGTGTGTGTGTGTGTGTGTGTGTGTGTACAAAAACGAAAACAGTAAACACTTATCAAATATACAGAGAAGTATACAGATGCTGTTTGAAAACAATTAGTTAGCTAACTAAGTTAGCCTACTCTGTACTAGCTAGTAGCTAACAAACCTGTTAACTAGTGGTAATTATAGCAAGTAGCTGTTAACGGAGGGCTATTTATCTAACGTTAATGTAACAAAGTAGTACAGCATATTTTCAGTTTTAAATGAGAATGTCAAGATGTGTCTGTAACAAGCCTTTAGCTCTCCACAGGTGAAGTTGTCAGTAAGCTAATCAAGCTAACTCTCCCCCTTTCAAATGCAGTGTCAGATATAGTGAATGAGGAAGTAGTGGTGCAGGCAAGGTGTTACCGGTCGATGAGAAAAAACGAGGAGCCCCATACACTACAGGTTTCTCAATATTCAGGAGTCCGAAACGATGCCCTACTCCGTATTCCTTAGAAACATCCACATGCATTAGCCGGTGCCCTCTAGTGCAATCCTAAAGGCATTTCCGAGGACTCCACGTTCTGTGCATTATATTTTATTTCTTCTTACACACCTGATAACGTGACCAGTGAAGGTAGCTACAGGGCAGGTGTTCTAATAAACTGGCAACTCTTTGTATATCACAAATGAGTAGAATTAGGTTCACTAAATGAGGGCAAATGCAGAAAAGTTAATGCTGTGGGGTCCTCAGGACTGCTGTAAGGATTGCCACATCATTGGACACCTAAGTCTAATGCAGTGCATGGTAGGATTTAAACTGTTCCTCAGTTTAATTTCAGGCACACAAAAAAACAAATCTCAAAACTATGTAGTGAATAGGGTGCAGTTTTGGACAGTTTAAAGTTTATAATTTGTTCCCTTCAGTTACATTGATCAGTCAATACAGGTAAGATGTCTGAACCAGTTTGACAGTTTAAAGTTTGCAGGTTCAAATTGTTGGTAAACAGTTGCATCCTGCAGTCAAGCAGTTGGTCTTTACAGTATATTAGTGCCCGTGTACGCCCCATGCTATATACTTATACTATATATGACATTCCCATACTTGCATGGGACTGTTATGTCTGATATACCAAACAATGTCAGTGTCACTGCTGTGAATGTGGTACAGAGGGGGTATTTTGCAGATCAGCTGCGGCTCTGCAGACAGTAATTGTACACTTAAGGTCACTGTGATGTATTGACCTGATAAAATGGCCAGTGAAGGTAGCTACAGGGCAGGTGTTTTAATTAACTGGTAACTCTTCTGGTGACTGTTTCTGCATTTGTTAAAGGGGATTCGTCCAGAACCCATAGATGAACTTGTGGTACGGAAGCCAAAGGCACCAGGACGAAGCTGTGTTAAGTCTACACTCTATCGAGCATACCCAGGTGAGTATTTTAACACTAGAGCTCCTAGAGAAGCGAAAAATTTCACAGGGCTTGGTAGGGTCCATGTAGCCCACTCCCCTGCTGTGAAGGGATTAACGCCCATTAACGCCCATAATATAATTTGGTATAATTAAGCAATAGAGAGGGACTGTGTTATTCATGATAACATAACACACAACCTCGAGAGTTGCTTTTATACAACAGTTTTTACAAAATAAAGAAAGAAAATAAGTCATAGAAGCCCTAAATGTCATACTGAATATGTCTTAATATTGACAATACTTTATAACGAGAGACAGCACTCGTTATACATGTGGAACTAGTTTTTGGTGGAAGATATTGTCAATATTAAAGCATATTCAATATAAAATTCAGGGCTTCTTTGATTTATCCTCTTTATTTTGTAAAAATTGTTGTATGAAAGCAATAGAACACTTGAGAGCATGTGTTATCGCGAATAACATCACGTCTGTGATGATGATATTCGAAATAACACACTCCCTCTCGTGTTCTGTTGTTTTAACATCGCCCACGCCTTTTTAGCGGTTGGTAGGACTGATAGTTTTTGTTTTTTAGGACCCCTTCCTGACCCAGCAGTTTTATCAGCTGGAGCCCTGTTAAGAGACCTTAGACCGATTTCTTCCGTTACCTTCAAGTGCGCAGTTTTGCTAACTCAATGAACCCCCAGTTTCCACTAACTCCACAGTCTACACCATTCGATGAGTTTTTAAGACCGCAAACTACATTTAAGAAAATTATTTCTCATCTATACAACTTAATTAGCTCGGTCCAAACTACACCCTTACTGAATCTTAAAGAACAATGGGAGAAGGATCTAAGTGTGCCCCTGCCCGATGATGACTGGCAGCAAATATTGTATAGGATCCATTCATCATCCTATTGTGCCAGACATGGAATGATCCAATGTAAAGTCTTTCATCGGGTATATTGGACTAAAGTTAGACTTAACAAAATTTACCCAGATGTGGACCCAAAATGTGATCGCTGCCACCAAAGTCCCGCCTCCCTAATACACATGCTCTGGCAGTGCCCATCACTGTTCACGTTCTGGACTGAAATCTTTTCAACACTATCAGAGGTTTTGGAGCTACAGTTTGATCCTAACCCTGTCAGCCGTATTCGGTGTTACACCACCTGAACTGTTCTTGCCAAAACATCGCTCTGATTTTGTGGCCTTTGTGACCTTATTAGCAAGACGTCTAATTTTATTAAAATGGAAGCTCCCTGCTCCACCCACATATCCCGAGTGGATCAGAGATGTCCTTCTGTATTGTACTCTGGAACGAATTCGATGCACTCTGAATGGTTCTCTCTCCAAATTCGAAAGATCATGGAAGCCTTTTTTTGCTTTTATGGAAAAGCTTTTACTTACAGCAATTCCAGAATAACGATATGACCTCTCTCCCTGTCTTCAAGGCCTGATACGCTGTTGTTGTTCAGAATCGCGTAAAAGACTGATACAGAGTAAGATATGGAGTGACGAGCTCCTTGCTTAGCGCCTAGGGACTATGTCTATGTAAGGAGGGGTTGGGGTGTTCTTTTATTTTATTTTTTATTTTATTCTCCTCTCTCTTATTAGTTCACTCACTCTGTGAGATGAATGTGTGTGTGTTGTCTTATGAACCTGTGCAATGGAAATCTCTGTAATATATGTACTCTGCTCTCCTATGTTCAGTGTTAAAATTAAAACTGACAATAAAAAGATTTACTCAAAAAAAAAGAGACCTTAGACCACAACCAGGAATTTGCAAGGTCTTGTGCGGCTTATCTGATATGAGAGAACTGAACCATGTGGGACAGGTCCAAATTTTGAGTCCACTAAAGTCATATCAGTGTCCACCAGTGGTAACACAAGAAATCAGTAAGCATGGTAATGCCCCCTTATTCCCACAGCTTCCAGTATATGGCTAAAAATTGGAACAACATCTTCATTTTGTTCCAAATTACCATCACTTTTACCATTTAGAGAGTTTAGAGATCACTAGTGAGTTATCCAGCATCATTGAGAAGAACACAAGGGGCCTGTCAGAAAAACCACTGTGGAAGCAAGTGCGTCAGCCACGATTGACCTCCAGCAGATTTGGGGAAGTTTGCAATGTTCAGGGGGAGTCATCTAGTCAGGCTTTAGCAGTCAGGATCCTAAAGGGGGTGCGGCAGACGTCAGCCATGAAGAGGGGTATTGACCTAGAGCCAGAGGTCTTGCAGCAGTATAGTGACCTGTGTAATGTAGATGTGTTACTGTCTGGATTTGTAATACATCCTGATGCACCTTACCTTGGTACCAGCCCTGATGCTAAGGTATATGATCCTTCTGCACATCTTCCCTTTGGGCTTGCTGAAGTCAAATGCCCAAACATTGACTGTATATCGGACGCCACACACATCAGGTTCATCAATGGTCAGGCCAAACTGAAAAGGAACCACAAGTACTTTTGGCAGGTTCAAGGCCAGTTGGTAGTAACTGGTTTGCTCTGGTGTGATTTTATCACATCTACCAAAAGCGACCTCACAGTTGAGAGTTTGGCGAGATGACTCTGTGCTCAGGGAAATGAAGATGAAACTTGACCTTTTCTTTTTCAACACCTATATGGAAACCTATCTGAATGTGCAGTGATGGGCCAGCATTTTAGTATTAAAGGGGCTCATATCCTACATTTTTATGTAACATTCTTGTACATAATTCATTGTTTTTGTTATTGTGACTTTATTTTGTCTGCCAGTACAGTGGTACCTCGAGATACGAGCTGCTCTATATACGAGCATGAACCACTAGGTGGCAGTACAGTACTATATGGAAAAAAAGATTTTTTTACAGTTTAAACATGTTCTCTGTTAATTTCTATTGTTCAGCATGTACGTACGTGTGTCCGGTGCATCGATCAGGTTCCTCACCCCCCGTACTCCCTCCCCCCTCCCTTTTGTCTTCTCAGCTTTAATTCGCCTGTCTCGTTTAGACTGTGAAAGTGTTTCTATTGTTAAGCATATGTGTGGTATGTCCGGTGAAGTGTGTGTGGTATGTCCCACCCCCCGCAGCGCCATTTAAGGATTACAGTACGTACTTACTGTACTGTACCATGTTTATTGATACTACTGTACTGTAATAACTATTTCTCCTACATTTATTTTATTGTTTAATTATACATGTTGCGTGTGCCTTTATTAATAAAGAACATGTCTTTTTTCCCCACATTTACGCTAGTTTTGTGACTTTTTTAAGGACCGGAACCAATTACAATACTTTACATTGTTAAATTGCTTCCAGAACCGAGCAGTTCGAGATACGAGCACGGGTCTGGAACGGATTAAACTCGTATCTCGAGGTACCACTGTATACTCAATGTTTTTGTGCAGTGGTTCCCTACCCTAGTCCTGGAGTAACCTAGAAGTTGTGCTTTATGCCCCCATGCTAATATGTATTAATATGCGGCGGGTAGTGTGCGCCCGTGTTAAACGCGAGGTCAGTGATAAGAGCAATGAATAGCCAACCATATGACCATAAAATAGCTTTATTGTAATGTGCTGTTATGGTACCAGACTAGGAGGGTTTGGGTTAGCTAACGTTTATATTAAAACTTGTCAGAAAGCTCTCTGAAACATAAAGTTACATTACTCTCTGGCCACGTCCAAAACTGCTACTACACTGAATGTGTAAAAAATAAAATATAATGAATAAAACAAATAAACGAATAAATAAAAGGACACCATGGTTTGAAGTGTTTTCAGTAGTGCAGTATGTAATGTTCCAGAGTGTGCTGTTTGGGACATGGACTGTCCAACATTAACGTTAGTCTTGTCTAGTCAGGAAACCTTAACATACATTTTTTGTCATTTCATTTCAGCATGCCACCAAAGAAACAAATAAAACCACAGGACACAACACTCCTGAGTTTTTTTTTTTTAAGAGCGGAAATAGTTTAAGTAAATAATAATAATCAAACCTGTTATATTATTTTAAATATTATGTATCACCTTATTAGGAGAGTACTGGTACAAAGATACAGTAACAGTGCAGAAGCTGCAGAGATCATTCATGCTTTGCCTTCAGAGGTACATGGATTATTTGGGCAAGTGGAAGCTCTGGTTGCTTTTAGTAGTCCATGTTTCATCCTCTGAGGCAGAGAGAAGTTTTTTGGTTTTTTGGTTATATCTGAATATAATCCATACATTGCATGCATAATTTATTTAAAGTTTGTGGACAACAGTCATGTTGTATTTTGTTTATTATTTGCAATTTACTGTAATTCCACAAATGTTCTATGTCACTATACATACAGTGATTAACTACCTTACCTACAGTGGAATCAGTTTATATTAATATTTTAGAGGATAGGGTGGGCTTTGATTTGATAGCAAATGTATGTCTGGGAGTGAAGACAGACACAACTAGGAAATTTAAAAATAAAAGACAAACAAGACATGACCGACAGGAGGGAGGCAGGACTGACACTGACCCATTTTCATGCCTGTTTAAAGACTGGTTTAGGCCAGTGGTTAGCAACAACCGAGAGGCCACTTCAGTCGCCGCTTTAAGTCATGCTGGTATTAAAAAATATTTTGTAGGTATTAAAAAGGTATTAAATTCAACTTAAGAATCTTTGTATATACCCTGATGTATTAAATCTGTATTTATATTACCAGCCTGTTACCTTAATTAATGAAATATGCAAACATTGTGTAGAAAAGGAACATTTAATAAACATTAATCATCAAATGAAATGTATTTATATAGTGGTTTTAACACAAAGCACCCTTATAGAAGTCCAGAATCATCAACAACAAAAAAACCCTGGTGAGCAAGCCAAAGGCAACAGTGGTCAAGGAAAATCTCCTTCAAAAACTATAGGAAGAAACCTTGGGAGGAACCAAGACTCACAAGAGGAAACATCATCCTGGTGCCATTAATACAGGTAATGAGTGGAGGACAGAGAAGCCTCTTAAAGAAGTTGTTACAGGTCTGTAACAAAAAAAAACATAATATAAACAAAAAACCTTCATTCCATCATTAAACATGAATAGAACTATAAATAATTTTGTATCTTTGTTTCTTCCAGTGTTAGAAGAATAATTTAGACAGGTACATCACTGTTTAAATCTAAGGGACCTTGGTAGTTGGTCATACAACAACCGGTAGTCCACAGCAGATTCACTGAGCCTGAAAGGGTAAGAGGAATGGTTGTGTCCCAGATGTGGTATTCTTTGACTCTTCTGATAGCTCTCTCCACCAGGATTCAGAGATGAGCTATGGCTTGTGTTTTCTCCGTGTCCTCCTTGCTGAAGCAGGTGGATTTCTTGAAGGGGGGGATGATGAGTGTTGCACCAACATCAGACAGCATCTGGTCAATGATAAAGCCCTTGTCTGCCATGCATGCATCTCCTGGTTCCAGTAGGCTAAGAATTCCAGACTGTTGTTATTTCCAGTCTTGTTGTGCCAGTCTTTGGCTTGGACTTGGTTTCTCAATTTCCATCACACCCTCGTTCCTCTGTGCTTTACTCCAGTACACCAACCTGGATGCTGAGGGAGCAACCAACTCCCAAAAGATCAAAAATACCTTCTCTGATGGAAAACGGATGTAGAATCTGAACTTCTCATCAGTTGCACAAAATCTGTTGATTTGCAGGCCCCTGAGCTGAGATTCTAATTCTCTGACCTTGACCTCCAATTCGCTGATTGTTTCAGCAGCAGCATCCAGGGCACCTGAAAAATGCAGACAAAAGCATCAGGGTAAAATATCGTCTTTACAATACAGACATTTATATGGAAGCCCATTCCCACCACCTAAAGTAAAAAAAAACACATATTAGCACATAAAAGCACATATTTTTTTTCTCATTATTAAGTAAATTGCTATCTCATTATTTCGAGATACTAAGTCATTATTTTGAGATACTATAGTATATAATGACTTAGTATCTCAAAATAATGAGATAGCAATTTTTTTTTTTATTTTACGTTGTGGAAATGGGCTTCCATACATTCCATTTATCTTCTTTATCAGAGCACTGTGTTTTAGAGCAGTATTGTGTAGCTCTTGTCGTGATAAAACGTTTAAAACGTTAAGTCAGTGCTTAATTTGTAAATCAAACGATGCCGGAACGCAAACAGCGGCATGAGACAAGGGGTCACTGAGGCCAACAATGTCACCGGCACGCACACAAAACACAACGCTTAGGCACACAAATGTCAAAATAGCAAGCCAATTCGTATATATAAATGACTTTTAAATGATTTACGTGTGTTTTATAAGTGTTTTAAGTGCAGAAGTGCATTTAAGTGCATTTTC
The DNA here is from genome assembly GCF_052324685.1 of Brachyhypopomus gauderio. Lineage (NCBI taxonomy): Eukaryota > Metazoa > Chordata > Actinopteri > Gymnotiformes > Hypopomidae > Brachyhypopomus > Brachyhypopomus gauderio. Next base: position 1,865,895 of record NC_135231.1, on the reverse strand, counting down.
AAGTACTTTAGCCTAAATTCCAGCAATTTACAAATCTGAAACACAAAGCAACATTAAAATTTGTCAGGTAAATATTCCTTCCCCTGTTTTTGAGGGGTGTTTCTTTATACTACTAACTAGCACACTAAATAATGTGACGCGGCAAGTATAAACGCCTCCTCCTCCTCCGGAGGTTCGCGCGATGTGTGCGGAGTCGCGCGCTACGGTCACTCGCGAAAGTATAACTAGCTTTATAGGGGAGACGCCTAAAGGCATCGCTAAAAAGGAGGGCTCTTATGTGATTTAGGAAGCCTGAATGTGGATCTTGTGTTTAAAAAATGTATTTTATAGAATTATTTGTTCAATTAATTGGTTCAACGCAGACAGATTTCTTCATAACTTATAATTAGTAGGCTTGAAAGTTACCGGATCGAGGCAGACAGTTCCCGGAACGCACCCTTCAAAATGAAAGAGTTCCCGGATCCTGTTCCGGCAGGATCCGGCTCAAATTAAGCCCTGGTTTTAGTGTACTAATGTGCTAATGTACTAATGTACTGAATGTGGTTATCTTGTTTTATCTGTGGCTAATTCCTTGCTGTCAGTTGCACCCAGTGGTGAAAATAAAAATTACATGTAATCAGTTGAACTCCCATTTCAGCTTACGGGAGTAATCACCACACCTTACAAATCTGTTTAGATGATTTTGTTCTTTCAAATTATAACCAAACATCACAAGCTTTTTGCTAATATCAAAACCTTTTTACTCTCCTTGTTTCCAACCACAATTCCCAGCAGGGCCGGAGTGGGCCACTTTTTCAGCCTGGGAGTTTCATGCCCAAATCCGGCCCAAAATTATATTTCCCTCCCAATCGGCCCAAACTAGAGATTGACATGAGCCGGCCCATCGGGAATCCTCCCGAATCTCCCGATTAGCCACTCCGGCACTGATTCCCAGCAGCTATAGTTGTGTGAAGTTGATCAGCACATTTCTGGCTTCTCAGGATGTACCACAGCACTAATCAATTTTTGTGGAAGGCATATGACCTCTTTCAGGTACCAGACACTAGGTGGATGAGAGCCCATTTTGAAGATATCCCATTTTGTTTTAAAACAGGTGAAAATACCATATCTTGGCTGTCTAAATGGGCATAATGGCAGGTTGTAGAATTTTACTGTTGGCATTTACCATGTCAATGGATGTGTTTATTTTGGCTTTTAAGGGGGTTGTTGGTGGAAAGAAGTTGCAGGATGGCACTCAAATCCCTTCTTTCAGAGAATACATGTATGATATGACACCACTCACAACTCATCTTCAATATACTCATTGGTTGCTTGACTGATAATTTAAAGCTAGGTGTCATGCACAAAACCAAATTACACAGTGGACAGGGAGTCAGGTGATGGGAAAAAAAACAGTTTTTTTTTTACACCAACAGGGTATACAATAACAAAGTCATTGAGAACAACATAAAACCTTAATTTTGGAGTGTTGGATGTGAATCCTCCATTCATGTCCCTTTCTCTTACCTTCAAGCTCCTCCCTCTCTTACACCTGGTAGCTGAACTGTCATGATGTAATTGTCCTTTATTCATCAGCTTTGACCCAAGTATGATGCTAGTAGGAAGCAGTTGAAGCAGGCTTTGACCCAACTATGACCTATGACCTCTCAAAGACTGTGGGTTGATGCTGAGGCCTCAGGCCCATTTAATGCTTTACATGGTTCCTTACAGTACACAATAAGGTGATGGAGGGATTCTGCATCTCAGATGCAAAAATCTAACTGTATCAGTCCCCTGATAGTCCACTTTTCCACAAAAGCAGGTAAAACTTTGTCAACACAGAAGTCTGGTTGTTAATGTGGTAAATATTGTGCAGGGAAACAACAAAGTTTTTATTACTAAGGAATTCATATTTGTGAAACTGGTAAAAAGCTTATTTAATCTACCAGTGGAAAAACAGGAAATCTGAGTTTTGATTTGTTTTCACAAATGTGAAAAATGTTTCACAAGTCCAGATGCACATGAAATGCATTGCTCCTTATGTGTACTTGATCATAGACCTGAAATAGGGGGTCTAGGTCATGTTATTTAACTGTGAGCTCCATGTATTCTGGTCCACCAATGCAGGAAATCTGAGCTTTGATGTGAAACATTTCTCACATTTGTGAAAACACAAGTCCAGATGCACATGAAATTTTTTCCTTTTTACATTTTACATTTACGGCATTTGGCAGACGCCCTTATCCAGAGCGACTTACATTTTTATCAAATTTTTATACAAGTGAGCAATTGAGGGTTAGGTGCCTAGCTTAGGGGCACCTCAGTCATGGCCTCATGTCTGGGAATAGAACTCACGACCCTCCGGTCACAAGACCAGTTCCCTAACCACCAGGCCATGACTAGGCCTAGGGTCTAGGTCATGTTATTTAATAGTGAGGCACATGTATTCTGGTCCACCAATGCAAAATACAGGGAATCTGAGCTTTGATTTGATGTGAGAAGTGTTTCACAAGTCCAGATGCACATAAAATGCATTGCTCCTTGTATGTACTTGATACCTTTGTGTTTGTAGGTTCACATGTTCAGTTGCACATGTTAAAAAGTTGAATTAACCCATGACTTTTATTTTGAAAAGTTGTCTTGGCACTGAAGCGCTTACCGACTAACATGAACTCTTCGTTAATTCCTAGATGTAATCTTTTCACATCTTCTAAATGTGTTTTTATTGAAAGCCATTGTGTGGGGATACATTCCCAATATGTAGGAATTACACAATAGGTATTTATCGCATACACTACATGTTGTTTTTTTAATAACGAGCCCATTCTTTCGTGAATGTCTGGCGAATATAGAACGCTGAGCCAACTTTACCGCGGTTTAAACTAGCTACATACTAGGTACCTATCATAGCTAGGCAAATACATTGTTCATGTTATACATGTAGTTTTAATTCAGTATTCTAATGCTAGTAACTTTACTTGTCCCCACACGGCGAAGTGGCTCGTTCACTTCCATTTGTGGCGGTCTGTGGTTGCTGTAGCAACGACTTGAACACAACTGTAAGTCCTTTTTACAGTAAGGCGCAAATCCTCCATCTGCGCCACTTATTCTGCTTGCCGCACATCTTATGCTATGTCGAAAAGCAAGGTAAGAAAAATAAGCGCTAAAGGCACGTTTGGCAGATTCCCGTTTATATGATAGGACAATGTTTAATCATAACTTGTTGCAGACTTCAGTTAGGGAGAGCTTTAGTTATCTAGTTATCTAATAGTTCCTCACTGGTTAGCTCGTGATTTATTGCGATGGCATTATAGCCATATAGTTTATCAGACGCGACAAGCTTATTTAGTTTTTCACCTTCCATTTAACGTTTGATTCACCTTAGACAGGTGGATGCAAAGGTCCTTCTGGCTATCAGAAAAGAAAAGACGGGTGAGTCATTCTGTGCGTGTATGCACAGAAAACGTGCCAGTTGTTATTTTCAGTTTTTAATCATTAAAGCTGATTCCAATCACAGGGAAGGGAGGAGTTGTGTGCGTTATAAATGTAGCCTGATCAACACAATCCTTGATGTCCTTCACCAGAGACCAGGATGGGTTGAAGTCAAAGAGTAAGTCTTGAAGATACTGGTGAATAAACTGCATTTCTGGAAGGCCACAGCACTGCAGAACACAGTCCTTATCTTGCATGATGCACAGCTGAATCCACTCCTGATTGGTTGATTTGCTAACGACTTCGAGGATGCTAAAGTGGAGAGAATGCTAAACTCTGCAGTTTATGTCCCTCCAGGAATGCAGATGGACAAATTTTAAATGTACCTCTAACATCAGCAGATCCTTTTTATATAATGTAGTTTATCCCTGTGTCAAATGTGTAGAGATGGAGAATGGGATTTCAACTGGTGTGATGTAGGTTGGCTCAGAGAGAACTTTGACCACTCTTACATGGAGGAACATGTTCGAATATGCCACTTCCGCAACCACTATGAGGTAACGAGTGCAGCAAAGCCCATTATCGCCTGATAATGATCCATGTCACCTAAAATGCTGTCAGTCTTGTCAAAACTGCAAAACTCAATACAGTTTTTAATGGGGTTGAATATTTGAAAGTGAATAAAAGTTGCGTATTGAGAGCTGTAACACCTGTGTGGTTAACCCTTTGCAGTTGACTCGTAAGAACCTGATGGTGAAAAACCTAAAGCGCTACAGAAAAACCATTGAACGTGAAGCCGGCCCCCTGGAGGCAGCTAAATGTGACTTCTTCCCCCGTACCTTTGAGCTGCCCAGTGAGTACCATCTCTTTGTAGAGGAGTTCAAGAGAAGTCCTGGCAGCACTTGGATAATGAAACCGGTAAGAGTCGAGTCTAAACCCTTGGACAGGTCATTGGACAGTGATAGGGTTGGGTGTCTATATTCCAGCACGTTGTGTTTGAAATTAAACGACTAAATGACTATGAGGCTAAAGTGAAGAAATCTAAATTTTATGCAGTATACTGCAGATTTAATCCTGTCAAATATTTGTGACCATGTTTTACAGATAATGATGCATTTTATTCAGAGCATGTTCATAATTCTATTACTTTGTGTAATGGGGTGACAGATGCAGCAGACACAGGAGGTTATGCTGGGTCGATTTTAATGTCCATTTCCATCATAGACACAGCACAGACTCAAAGCAAGAAATGCTAGTTAAATACAAGGGATCACAGGATCGGAAAGCTCTCTTGACTCTGAAGAGTGTCACTCAAACTTGGCCCATCAGTGGGTAGCGTGCGACGTCAGAGGGCAGTAGCAGGTCTGGGTAGGCACAAGCAATGCACAGCGACGTTATGCAGGACCTGTGGACTTATAAAGAGGGCAACCGGAAATGAGTGACAGGTGCACAGAATGATGAGCAGTGATCAGTAGGCGGGGGATTGTGATCTAGGGAGTGAACGGGAGGTGGAGTGTTGTGAAGTGGACGGATTCCCTGTGTAGCCGTGTCCTACCGTGACACTTTGGTGCAGGTTAATCTTCATATTTGTAGACAGTGATTCATTTTAAATGCAAACATACTGAACTGTGTACATTAAAATTGATGTGTATCGCAATAGTGACTCGCACCTTTCCATTCAGGTAGCACGTTCACAGGGGAAAGGCATCTTTCTTTTTCGGAAACTGAAGGACATCATGGAATGGAAAAAGGTAAAGATCTGTTCATTAAACATAGTATGTAGATACAGTAAATGTTTTATGTTTAACTTAATTACAACCAAATACTCAAAATCCAGTATTTGTGGCTAAACGTGGGATAGTTGCTTAATGTTTTTGTTTTCAATCTTAGGATGGAACTCGCTCTGAGGAACAGAAGGATGAGGCTCAGGTTGAGAGCTACGTTGCCCAGCGTTACATCGAGAACCCCTATCTCATTAATGGTACATCAAGAAATACTTTTTTCACTCCTGAAATATATTTTTCCATTAATTTTTTCATTGCTGCGTCTTTTATGCTGAATTGATTATTGGTAATGGTTTATATTCACAGGCAGAAAATTTGACCTGAGGGTCTACGTTCTTGTGACATCAGTAAGTGAGCTATATATGAAATGAATGCAGGTGCTAGATGATTCTTATACCCAAAGGGCTGATGTTACTGCAGGTTTTCATTCCCTCAAAGTAGGAGCAGACCTGTTTCTATTAGAATAAATTGGTCCAAAACTTCAAAACTTGGTTAGTTAGTACTCTGCTGGGTTAGGATGAGTAAGCTGCACTCGACACCTGTCTCAAACAATTAATGGCAGGGTTTTTATATATTACAGCTGAATGTGTTCAAGGTATAATTTTGAATGTGCAAAAATGTCATTTAAATGGTGAATGTAACTGCATTATATTTCTTCAGTACCTCCCCCTCAAAGCCTGGCTGTATAGAGATGGGTTTGCCAGATTCTCTAACACCAGATTCTCTCTTAGCAGTATTGATGATCAGTGTATCCTTTGCATGCTTTGAATGCACTTTCCCCAATTTATCTAATTTCCACAATTTTATTTTATGGTGGACAACTTTAACTCCAAATCACTCAGATGTTCATCTTACTAATGTGGCAGTGCAGAAAACTGCCCCTGACTATGACCCAGAAAAGGTATGTGCTTAATGTTATCAGTATGGACCTGATCTACATGTGACAGTAAAGGACTCATCCAAGTTTTCTGTCCTCTCTTGATTCCAAACATGTAGTCTGTCATACTGCCATATGCTTTATTGTCAGGTTTCATATACAGTATATGGACTATTTAATAACGCCTTAAGCATTATGAAACACTTCAATGGACTTCTAGAAGCCCTTACTTGATATAAAAGTCTGCAGTTGTTGGCACTCTTATTGACTGGAATTAAACTATATACATTTGTAACTAAAAATATTTGTGTATTTACAGGGATGCAAATGGCAAATGAAACAGTTGCGACGCTTCTTGATGGCAAAACACAACAGAGATGTAGTAGATGTGCTCTTCAAAAACATTGATAACATATTCATCCGTAGCTTACAGAGTGTTCAGAAGGTCATCATTAACGACAAGCATTGCTTTGAGTTGTATGGTTACGATATTCTGCTGGACCGTGATCTTAAGCCGTGAGTACCCTACTATCTGAATCTGCTCAGTCTTACTCAGCTTGTCGTGTCAGGCCTTTAACAAAATTCGACAAACATACTCTGGCACCGTCAACTGAAATGACCCAAATCACAAAGGTTCTAGAGCAGCAGTGTCCAGAATCTGACCTCTGTGCCAAATGCAGCCTGCAGACATTTTAATTGGTCCCCAGCTTTCGCCTTAGGACGTATTACTGGTGGCCCTCTCCCCCACTGGCCACTATGCTGCAATTTTCCTCTCACCAGATGGTGGCAGCAGTACCATAAACTTTCAAATTTACTTACAAACGAATTTACTGAATGTGATTTAGCCATGAGTATACCCAAAATGCGCAGTTGACAGTGAGATAGAAATGCTTTTTCATCTAGAACAATTGCAATATGCATGTTTCATATTTCAATAAATTTTTAGTGATTAAAGAATTTAATACTGTTCCATTGATAGTTATTTTATTAAACAGCCTAGTCTTCAAACATATACACACACACACACACACACAGAAGAAGAAGAAGAAAGAGGAACTTATTAATTGGGGAAAACGGGGAGGGTGACTAAAAAGGAGACTAAAACCAGTCACGAACACAATTCAGCAATATCAAACAACAACAATAAACCTCGCAGTGGCCCTTGGCATCTCCTCAAGGTGTGAACAGCACCAGCATTCTTCAATGCACTTGGGTGGGGTATCGCCATTGCCGTGTAAGTGTCCAGGACAATGTTGGGTAGTTAAGTGGTATTCAATTATGATCCACTTCATAACAAATGGAAGCCCTTGAGTTCTGTGACCTGTCAGCAAGGCATGATCAGTATGTGGGTTGAAGAGAACTCCAAACAGGAAAGGGTGGCAATGGTAATGGTGGCAACAGTCATGCACATCAAAATCACTAGTCTAAATAGCCCTGTCCTCATCATTGTAGTTGTATTCTGGCTTGCTAAAGGTCCAGTTGTAGTATTAAACAACCCTAAGTGCTGTTTTGTACCCGTGAGAGGACAGCACTCATGCTTGGAGATCAGCAAATGGTATTGGTAATTTTGCTGATTGACCTCCAGAGCTCATCTCTTTGGACAATGAAGTTTTGTGAGCTGCACATATTACTTGAACCATTCAAAGAAAAAGCAGTGCCTTTTCATTTGTTGGGCATCACTTCTGAATAAATGTAACTGAAAAGATAGCATTGGTCTATCTATCATTGATCAATATATCTGTGTGAGCAGCGTGATGAATTCCATCCTCAGCCCCTTACAAGGATGGCTTATTGCAGAACACTTATGAGGCCTGTATTTAGCTCAAAGTAAACTCATATGGATCATCTTGGCAAAGAATGTCAGGGACAGTGATCACACTGAAATGTAAGTTTAATTAACTGTTTAAGTCCCATACATGATGACAGTTTGCATTTTTATCTGACAGATTCTATTGCATGGCATACTGTGTCATCTTTTTACTCTACAAAAAGTTTTGCCGATCCCTGCACTAAAATCTTCATCTGCCTTGGCCAGTGATGTCTAGTGCTGACTGCACTATGGAGGGAGTTGGCCAGCTTGCTCTCATGTTGACCAAATCTTATGGGTGGTGCAATCCTCTGAGTAGTTGGTGTTAAGGTGGAGAGGATGTGGTAAAAAAAAGTCATTTGGACGTTTTCATAGGGTTAGTGTAAAGTTTTGTGAGATTGAAGTGTTTGATTTATTGGTTTTATGACTCAATCAAGGAACAGTTCATGTTCTGTTTTTTGTGCAAGGGCCTGAGTCCCGTTTTTGTTCCCACTATGATTTTTTTTGTTTTGTGTTTCCATAGTGTATGATTCTATAGGATAGTTTTATCATCGCTGTGTGTTATTTGTTTGAATATTATAAACAGTGTAAACTCTATTTATGAGGAAGTTAATTCACATTTGTCTTTGTGTCCATGTTCATGTCATTTGAAGCCCTAGCATTTGGAGACCAAGGACTACTGTAGATATTACCTGTTCTTTGCATTGTGCTAGATCCTTGTAAATCTTAGGGTACCACAGATTTATTAACTTATTCTGGTCATGTTGCCTTTTAAGGCAAAAGGTGGTACCTGATACAGAAGCCTTCATTCAACTCTTTACATGCAAGGCTTTGCACTGCTATACAAGTTTACAATTTTATCAGCTACATGACACACTGCAGTCTCCTAAACCTTCTCAGAAACAGTTGCATCTTCTCATTTTCTTCAGTAGGAATGTACCAGTAGGTTTTATATGCCCACAACTGATGTTTTCCCCATTTTTGACTGTGCATTCCAGATATAAAGCTTTTGCTGAACAAAATATCAAATAAACCTTCTAAAAGGCTATCTAAAGCATTATCTCATGATCAACTTATACGTTATTCTAGGCATTAAAATAAACATTATAACACGTCAGGAATTGGAAACTGATTTCTAGATAACCTTTTCACCAAAAAATATTTCTATATATTCCATCCTGTCTTCAAAAACGAGAGCACATCTGCACGTTCACTTCTAGACAACAGTAACGGCTGTAACTCTGAGAGGATGATGGCTTCTCTCTCACATTACAGATGGCTACTTGAGGTCAATGCTTCTCCATGTCTCACTGCAAGTAGTCAAGAGGATTATGAGATGAAGTACAGGCTCCTAGAAGACACCTTGCACATTGTGGATATGGAGGGCCGGTAGGATGTTTAAAATTATCGAAAAGTTAAAACTAGTAATGTTTTCTCAATAGTCACATAAATTTATATTACAACAAACCTTCAGTGCTGCTATAAGACTATATAACTTATTACACCTAACAGCCTCACAAAACTTTTTTAAAGTGCCTAAAAGAAAAGGGGTATTTTCTCTTAGGCTCACAGGCACCGAAAAGAGGGTGGGGGGATTTGACCTCATGTGGAATGATGGACCTGTCTACAGGGAGAATGTCAGCTTTGAGACCCCGGGAAACCCCCACCTAGCAGCCAACACACATCTTGGTTAGTTTTTAGCAGTGCCGTATAATGTGTTATTTCTGTATATGACATGACAGTTATCATTCTTTTACAGCTTATGTCTCCCCTGAACTATTTTAAATATTTTTTTCTGGCAAATATGTTATGATATTACCATGCTGAATTCTCAGTAGAGCAGGTATGAGGAAGAATCACTTGTGTATGAGTTGTGTTAATGTCAATTTCTTTTTCTATACTGATATAGGTGGTGCTAACAATCGAAAGAAACAGCTCCGCCAACTCTTAAAATCTTTTCCAGGACAGAAGAAAATATGAAAACCCTAAAACTGTTATATATTTGTATAAATGTTATGTACATAGCAGATTTTGAGTCTTATTTGTTTTAGATCTTAAATATCACCATGTCTGACACTTTTTTTGTGTGAATATGAAATAAAGGACAAGACTCATTCTGATGATGTCATGAAAACTTGCTGTTTCTCATAAAAATAGCTGCATTCAACTATACAGAAAAGTATTTCTGCAAATCAAAAGCATAACCTGGATGTTTTTGTTTGTTTTTCCCCTGATGGATGTTTTTGACATTCAAAAATTAACATAAAAATTAAGTGACTTCAAATACATTAAGTGCAGAAATACAGAAGCAAATACAACCTCAACCAGGCCGTATCCAACATTCAAGTATCATGAATAAAACTACATAAATATTCAGTCACTACCATATATGTGCTGATAAAATGAACACATGCAATGCTGAAAGACACAATTAACAATTGTATACAGCTTATAACAAGACAAGTCTGGAAAAATTATATAAATTAATATAACCAGATAGAAGTAGTTAAACAAAATACATTTTAAAGATCACAAATGTACCACACAACAATCTGTAAACAAAATGGAGAAAGAATTTTACAGTTGCAACTTCTCACCAAACCACGAAAACTAATGTGGCAAGCAAATATGAAGTGGTATTTAAAATAGTCAAATATAGAATTCCACACAATTTTTGCAAGCAATACATATGTGATTGTACCAAGCGACAATGGACCATAAAAAAAACTAAGAATATTAAGAATATAAAAAAAAAATAGATTGCCTAAATTAAGTACAGAAAAGCCCTTATACATAACACGTTACAAAAATACATGTAGCCATTACAAAACATTCATTTATCATCTCAAAAATATACATTCTTTGACCAATATTTATACCAAATAAAACACACATTAAATGACACATTACTCCCATCAGGATAGCAAAATTTCCAACAGTTCACACATTGCTATTAACATCTTCACCAAACCTGAAATGTACAAGCTCAAAATGTAAATTCCAAAGATTTTTAAACCGCCTTCATATGGCCTATGCACCAAAACAACATGATTAAATTCAACTGATTCAACTTCAAATACACATATGATGTCTGAATAACCCTAAATAAGTTAAAAGCAAATGAATGGAATCAACATATTCTCATAATATAAATAGCTATCATAAAATGAAATGTTATAAATCTCAAAGGATGTAAAAAAATAAATAACTAAACCTCACTAAAACTGCCATCCAAGAACTGCTAAAGTAATTGGAGGAACTACAGCTTTAATCTTTTGCAGGAAAATACTTGGTACTTGGTTGTGCGTGCTAAACTGGCATGTTTGGATGAACCATATATGGGAATTATGGTGTAGTTACTTGGCACACTGGCCATTTTTCCCTTTCCCATTCAGCCTGGAAGCTGATGGCCCTTTACCATCACTGGCCACTCTTTTAGCGCCAGCACGTACACTACCACTCCCAACCTCTGTCCTCTGTCCTTCTTTTTCTCCTCTCTTCCCACCACCCTCTCGTTTATTACCAACACCAATACGCTTATCAACACCCATGCATTTCCCTCCCATGGGCAAATCCTTTGGCCTCTCCACCTCAGCTGCCCTTCCAGCAGACCCCTTCCTGGCTGGAGGCTGGCCTTTGCTATCGCTGCTGTGCTCCTGGGAACCCTTGCTCGTGTTCCCTGCAGCCTGAACGCATTTTTGGTGGCTCCTCCCTGCCTGTGTTTTGACGGGTTGCTGAACTTTGGCTGCCGCCCGGTTCTCGCCGGCCGGGGCCCTGCTCTCGCTGTTGCTCCTCTTCTGGGTAGAGGTGGGTGGGGCTTTGCGCTCCAGCAGGGGGCTGAGGCGGGAGTGACGCTGGTACGCGTATGAGGAGCAGCTGCCGTTGCAGAGAGGGTAGCGGACATGGCAGTGGGGGCAGACGGGCAGAGGGAGATGACTCGAGGATGGACTACTGAGAGAGGAGAGGAGAGCAAAAGGCAAGGCTCGTGGGCTTTGGTGCAGGCTTTTGGGGGAGCTGAGGCGTGTTGGAGGTGCTGTGTGGGGCCGGAGGTGGCTGGCAACCGGGGGGCCTGTAGACGCTCGACCTCTGGAACGGATGATGGGGGCGACAGGTCGCCCACTCTCAGCTTGGATGGTCTGGATCTGGTGCCACTCCAACTGCAGGAGACGTTCTAGGTACTTCTCAAGCTGCCCAACAGGCTTGGGCCGCGGGGCACGTTTACCCTCCGTGTTCAGGAAGATGGCCAGTTGCCTCAGGCTCCACGTATTGAATGGTTGAGGCAGAAAATCAGGGTAGCCATAGCTGTTGCTCTCTGTCTGCACCGTTCTGGGGCCCGGTATGTGTGGGTGCAGGTCCATGGTATTGATGACTTCAGCCCGGAGGTTAAGCTGGGGTGGAGTGCAGGGAGAGGGCAGTACAGGGAGCCTCTCAGAGTCTGACAAATCGCTGGCACTGTCTGTGTCATCCTCTTTGTGCTCCAGGAGACGTAGGGACTCAAGGTCAGGGATGCGATGCTGCAGCGGAATGGGATGGAGCAGCGGCTGGGCTGCCAGTGGCAGTGATAAAGCACGACGGCTCTTTTCCCGGGCCACATGACTGCCTTCCTGATCACTGCAGCACTTGGACTGAGGCTGCACCTTTTGTTTGTCCACTTCCCATTCCAAGAAACAGGGTTTGGATCTAGGATGTCTTAGGTCAGCGTCATCCTGTGTGCTGTAAAAGAAAGTAAGTAAGTAGCACATACTAGCAATTTTGGAAGTATTATTTACACCAAAGCAAGACACTGCAGCATCTTAAAGGGACATACTCACTTAAGCATTTTACATGCAGCAGCAGTAGGACTCTTGACATACTTTGGTCTGTTTCCATTTTGTCCCTGACACATTATGAAGAGTCATTAGGTATATCAACAAAATTTAAATGTATGACCATCTTACAATAACATATGTTTGTTCTCTATATAGGCTAAATAAACAGAAGATCAAACTCACAGTTTCAGCTCTGGACAAGTGCTCCTTGTCCTGGATCGGAAGGATATTCTTATGCAATGTGCTTGTTTTTTTCAGAGGTTTCTGATTTTGATTTACTTTGACTCCCCTTTTATTGCTGACAAAAATCAGAATAAATTAATTTTTTGCATGAAACACGGGGTAAATACATGAAATATTGAACACGTATTGATCTTTTATATATTTTTCCGTCTGTGTGTCAGAAAATGACAAATAAAAACATACCTGGTAACAACTCCAGTGTTTTCTGAATTTTTCACTCTAACCTTGTCTTTAACTTGCACCCTTTTAAGGATCGTTGATGCTGTTTGCTCTTGTAGAATGGGTCCCATTGCAAACAACAATTTATTTTATTTTTTTCCCCGCACCTGCTATAATTGATGTATAGAAATGTCCCATTTAAAACACCGGTGTCGGCCTATCCGACTATATCGCTCCATTGCAGAATGTCACGATGCTGTTGAATCGCTGTACACATGAAATTGTCCAAATGTTAAAACACGCGTTACATTAGCTAGGTAAGTGTAAGGGGCCGCATAATTCGTCAAGCAGTTATAGCCATAACGCTTCTTGTCGACTTAAAAATTAGCGTCACATTTAGCTTAGTCATATCACATACGCCATATCCTAACAGTATCAACTGCAATTAAATGCAACTTAGGGAGCTATTACGTACGAAACGCTACCTGATTCGTTATGTACTGTCCAAGGTCTTCCTCGTTCTTGTTTACCTTCTGCGTGTATGTTCACGGCTACCGTGATCCGGTTGCACGATGGGAATTGAAGTATATCTTAAAATGAATTAAAGACGTTGGCTATTTTGACACCGACCGTGACTACAAATTGACCAGTAAAGGCAAGCAGCAAATGATCATGCTTTCATTCTACAATAAATTAAAGCACGTTTAAGTGAGTGTTCATAAAATATTTTCATCCTACTTAACTAAGGAACCACATTACCCACAATGTAGTGTTTCAGTAGTCACGCCTCCTCAGTGTGCGTGTCTGATTGTTACTACATTCTAGCAGGGTTTGCGCAGTTTTCTAAGCTACATCTTAGGTCGTACCCCTTGTTATATATAATTTTACAGACGTTGGCATACTGCTCAATGTTCATTTTACACATAATACAGGAGGACCTGCAGATGACACAAATGTCAAAATACGTCGGATTTTAATGGTGAGAAAATGTGCCACACGAACTGCTTCCCTGTCTGGAATGACAATGTAGGCTTGCAGTAATTTATCGTATGCTGCGTAATAAAAAATATAATGCTAACAATATATCTAACAAAGCTTTCGAAAAGCGTGAGAAAAGCGTCGCACCTGTGATTTTAATACACGATTTAGGGGAAAACATGTGCAGTCACAGCTGCGTACACCGTTTAAATGCATATTAAAGATCTTGTGACGTAGTCTTTTTTATGATAAATAAAACTGAAAAAAGCATTTGTTTTGTTTTCCCAAGGTGCAGAGAAACGTTATCTTTCTTTGGACATGGCTTGGTCTATGGGACATAGCCAGGAAAATATGGATGAGGAGCTATTTTTTGTTGGGGTGTCAGGTGTCTCAAAGCAGATTTGCCCCCTGAACTTCAGAGATACCCCCAGCTCAGAAACTGAAGGTGAAAAAAAGCATGTCAGAATTCGTCCACCTAGTCCCAGAGCTCCGCAGCCAAGGCCTGCTGGCCGTAGTCTCTCCTGTGAACCACCTCCTAAACCCATTATCCAAAGACGGGCACAATCTCTACCATCCACTTCAGAAAGGAAGAAGATCAGCCGCAGAATTGGAGTCCGATTTGTGGACTCGGTAGGAATGGACCTGGAGACCGTCAAGGTGTTCAGAAGTGGAGAAGACCCATTTGTGCCTGAACATGTTCTCTTCAGATTTTTAATGAATGCAGAACTAGCGGCTAGTAAGAACTTGGAAATATCCCTCCCCTACTTGAAACCAGTGTTCCCAGAGCAGCCTGGCGACTGTTCAAACTTCCTCCAACGTCTGTGCTACCAAAAAGTGTGCTTAGAACGTGTTTTTTGCTATGAGCCAGGCATAATTGGTATTATTCTCGTCCTAAATCTGGCTTTTGAAAAAGAGGTTACTGTACGCTACTCTTTCACAAACTGGAAGAGCTGCACAGAATCTAAGGCCCACTGGGTTGCTAATAAATACATAGAAGGTATTTCCAGTGGAAACAGCTGTGACAGTTTCCGGTTCCATCTTCCTGTTCCACCATTTATCCTACACCCTGGTGCAGTCCTAGAATTTGCAATCTGTTATAAAGTGTTGGGTAGTCAGTTCTGGGACAATAATGAGGGACAAAATTACAGGTTAGTCTGCCAGAGCTATAACCTCCCAGTTCCAAAAGAATGTGAGGACAGCATGATACACTTTATTTGAACCATTTGCAGTGCATTACTTGCATTGCATTACTATATGTGTGTGTGTGTGTGTGCGCGCGCGCACATGCATATGTATGTAATATGTGTGTGTGTGTGCTTTTTTTCTCAAGCACTGGTTAGAATAGTAGGCCTTGATAATATAATCCTTATAGGAAACGGGACTTGGGCAAATTCAAATGAATAGAATGAGACGGATTTAGGAGTCATTTTCTTACAATGCCAGCACCTCACAACTTTGAATGTTACAACTTTACATCCACATTATTAACCAGCAATGTACAAAACATAGCCAAGCAGTGCCATCCCAGACAGGATTACTGTTAATATAGCATTAAATTGTGGGCAATGTTTTTGAATATTTTCTCTTGCAACGTAGAGATATTCCGAATTTTCCAAGTTAATCTAATGAAATGTTATTTATGAGAACTTGCCTGGCGTTGCAGCTATGGAGAGTGCAGTAGGTAAAATGTTCATTAGTAAATGTTCATTATTTGCCATATCTTGTGAATAACAAAAGTGCCTCTGACAATCTGTGTTATTTTTAATAAAATTTCATATTAGGTTTTGTAACACTGAAGTTATTTTTGTAAAATCGGCAATAAAATCACCCCACCCCTCTTGTTTTCTCATTTGTTTGTGAAGTAACCCTTGCGCGTGTTACCCGTTTCCCGCGCGAGGAAGTGATACTTTATGTGGGAAAACGCGCCTCGCAAGCAGTTAATTTTAAACCCACGCCTGGAAGATTTTCACCGTGAAATAGTTTTCCTCCAATTAAATTTATATAACTACATTTAGGCTTATTAAATAAACAGCAAGGAGTTCGTTGATCATTTGAGTAATATCGCTTGGTAATAGATTAAGAAAACTTCAGTTAAAATCTGAGGTAAGAATTCTGTCACAGTTTGTTAGCTACGATAGCTAACTAGTTAACGTTAACTACGTCTCATCGCTCGAGCTATTAACCGCGGTCGTCTGGCTAGTCTGGATAATCAACCTTGGCTTGGCTAGAAAATAAAAACATTAGTTATGTGGTAAATAGATAAGCGTTAGCTAACAACTTGTGTGTATTCAGTAGCTAGGTTAGCTAACAGATTGCTGCAAAACACGTTCCAGTTCTGTCTAATAACGTATTCCTTGGCAGTGATAAGTAGTTAACTAGGTTAGCTAGCTAGATAATGCAACTCATCTTTAAATTAAACTGCACTATTTTTACCCTTGCGGAACTGCGTCATCTGGAACCAATTTAAGTTAGCTAGCGTTAGCTATCTATATCTAACGTTTAGTCATGTTAGATTCAGTCCGAGACTATGTAACCATTATGTTTTTATATGGTTATTCTTAACTGCTGCAAAGCATGTAACCAACCCAGCTAATTTTGATAGTTTCATATTGAAAATATACCAGGGTTGCCAGGGTGGTGGTAGGTGTGTCATTGAATCATAGATGTAGATCAGAAATAAAAAAATAAATTATTTTCAGCATGAGAAATCGGATGAATGGCGTGTGAAGACAGTCAAATGTGTGTGTTGACAACCCTGTATACAAACTGACCACTGAAATTACACTGCTCAATGAAACTAGACTAAAAGTGTTTTCACCCCTTTTAATACTCTTCTAGTCATCATTGAGAGAGGCTGTGAAATCACAGAGGGATCTGATCGCCATATAGCACCTTACTTTTATATAATGTACTGATGTAATTTCAAGGCCCAATTACTCTAGCTCAGGGCCGGAGTGGGACACTTTTTCAGCCCGGGAGTTTCATGTCCAAATCCGGCCCAAAATTATTTTTCCCTCCCAATCGGCCCAAACTAGAGACTGACATGAGCCGGCCCATCGGGAATCCTCCCGATTAGCCACTCCGACTCTGCTCTAGCTTGTACATAGAAATAATTGTATTTCAACAGTTTGGTGATCTCAGAATGCAGTGATGTTTTGGAGAGAAAAAGTATGTAGGACAAAGAGAAGCCTTTTTTAAATGGGTGGTGTACTGTTGAACTAGGCTACTAATTCACATTATGGGATTTGTGTTTTATTTTTAGCTGAATAGAAGTTATATATCTCCTAACTGCTGAAAACATGGCACGTCATCAAGAACAGCAGGTGAGAATGTTTCCAATCAATGTCATTACCGAACCCTGTAAAATCCCCATGCTCCGACATGGTCTTTAGACTTTGCTTACATGGGCTGATTCACAGAACTTGGAAGATGTGCCAAAATATTCAATTCCTCTTTTCAGTTTGAGCTGAAACAGCAATGGGCTTGCAAATTTGATGGTATAATATTACAATATGTAAATTGCTGCATACAATATAGGCTACCCCTTAAAGGGGGATGGACAAAAGACTTGCAAAACATTACACAATAGTGAAAACTATTGCAAGTTGTCACAATAGGTAATTGGTGTAATCACTTTTTCATGTATAAAAGTAGAAACCTTTGTTCACAGGTTGAGAAACTGGTGGATCAAGCTTTGAAACACAGTAAATTTCAGTACCTGGAGGAGTTCTTAGATGAGACCAGAGAGGGGTTATTTTTTAAATGCTCCAAACAGTTCCTGTCAAAGCTGGACAAACTTATCAACAGGGTTAGTCATCTGAGCTTAGATTTTGCCATATCTGACGGTAAAAAAAATTGTATTACTAAATGTTAATAAATGTAATCTCTGTAGGAGTTAGACCACAGGAATGTGAAGCATGCTTCTGTGGTATTCAGTATCCTTCATAAGTTGGAGAACATGCTGGTCTTTCCAGGGGGTGAAGGCATATCACTGCTGGTGTCACAGGGACTTGTTACAAAGATAAGTAATGTGTATGTTATTACTGTAGTGTTCTGTGATTAAATTGAGCAATGTAAGTTTGAGTAAATGTGTATATGTTTACATGGTGCAGTGGTTTGAAAAGATTAGACAGTTCTGGGTTGAAGCAGGACCTATGAGGAATGAGGTTCTAATAAACCTAGCTGAAGACTTCTTTGATGCACTGATGGTGAGTAATTACAGTTCCATAGAATAGAGGATAGAATCTTTACTGGTATTGCAAGGCAATGAAATTCTGTTGGAGCAATCCTCCAGGTCCGAAAATGTAAATAACACAACAATAAGGAAAACAGTAAAATAAACACAAGAATACAAATAAAACTCATTAATAATAATAATAGAAGTGTGTGTGTGGTGTGGTGGTGGTGTTCAGTGTGGTAGGGAAGTAATGCTCAACAGTGAAACAGCTCTGTGGTAGAAGCTATTTCTAAATCCTGATGTACGTGATTCTAGTGACCTGTAATGCCTTCCTGAAGGCAGGGGAGTGAAGTGGTGGTGTCCGGGATGTGTGCTGTCCCTAGTAATGTTCTTCACACTCCTGATGCAGAAGTTTTGGTAAATGTCCTCCAACCTGGGAAGCTGGGTGCCAGTGAGCCTCGGAAATCTTGATGATTGCCAGGGAACCGTACGGAACTGCAGCATGTGACCACTGACCCTGGCTGACCTGTTGAAGGTCTCCAGCAGCTGTTTTGGGAGTCACGCTCTTTTCAAGCACTTCAAGGAATGTAGTCTCTAAAGACCTTTGTCGACTCCATGATCTGGACCATTGATCTATATTACTGATTGGACGTCGCCTGTTGCCGCTATAGCTAGCGATGCGTCGCCCTCGGAGCCATTACTATGCATTGAGTCCTGTCAGCAAAGCAGTGTAGTTCCTATGTGGGATGTGCATTCATCTGTCACAAAAACAGTCCTGGCGCCCTTAGTTCTTATCCGATTTTGATAAAATATGGCTTAAATTAAAGGTGAGAATATTTCCGATGTTGTGATATGTAAAACTTCGTATTATCCCAAGAGATAAATTTATAAGCAGTCTGGGAATTTTTCAATTTAGGTAAAATAATTTAAAAAAAAAACCCTGCATAAAGCCCTTTTCTTTCACCTGGCTAAAACTAAATAACACATGTATGTCATGTTTTTGATATTCAATCATAATTATGGTAAAAAGTTGTAAATAAATAACTTTGATAAGTTTTAATTATGATCACAATTCTGATATTGAAAGTCAAATGTATGAGTTTATCTCTTTATTTGTCAACTCTCCCTGTTACAGCTGTAGTTTTCATAAATTCTTTGTGCAATATCTCTTATATATGTTCAAGTATAATATGAGATGGCATCAGTGTGGAGGAGCATCTTTGAGCACTACATGGCTAAATGTGGGTGAAATTAATTATGAAATTATGATAGAGAAAATAATGAGTTTGAATCGGAAATTTATGACAAAATTTGTCAGATTTTTTTTAACTTCAAGTAGCAGAAAAGAGCTTACACAATTCAGTTTCCCACAAATACATAGATACATTGACATGACACAATATATACAATTTTCAGAATCATTTATTGCAGCCACTTCTCATTGGCTACAGAATTTCATCAACTTTAATAAAATATTTATTATTATAAATATGGTCTGGAAGGTTGAAAATCTGTGGCACTGCTCCTTATCTAACATGTGCCCTCTTCAGTGTACGCTTGATGTCAGTGGGCAAGCAGTGAGCACTGCATATCCTTTCTGTGGATGACATATTTTCTTTGTTTGTTGGGAAATCTGTGTAGAAAAATGGCATTTATTTAAAAAAACCTGTATTAACCTGGGGTGAGTTTCCAAAAACTTTCTTAGCGCTAAGTACTTCGTAACCTCGTTCTTACGTACGAGGTTAAGAAGTACTTAGCACTAAGAACGTTTTGGGAAACTCACCCCTGTTAATTAAAAAAATAATTATGACAAATTTAATTGACTTAAATTTTCATTTGGTTTCATTATTTCTTCAGTTTGTGTGAGAGAGTATCTATGGGACATAATGCCAACTGGACTGAACATCGGTCCCAGTAAAACAGATTTAGAGATCATTTTAATGAATATCGTATTTACAACATTATCCTAACATTATAACAATATTAATAACAATACATTGTAATTTGTTGGAACAGAAAACTTGTTTTTAAGAGGGTTTACTCGACATAGCTTTATCAAAATCAAGCTAGCATGGACAATCAACATCCCTCATCTCCGCTATAAAAAAAATAATAATAATAGTTTTACTGACCTGTGAAATGTGATACCCTTTGATCTTGTGATCTTGTTGTCGTAGTTTTGACAATTTATGTCCCTCTTTGGTTTTCCTTGCGTGACTGTCTGCTAAATCTCATTTTTATGTCCATCAATGGATGCTCGCTCCTCAATGCATGACTCAATACATAGTAATGGCACCTGCGTGGCGCATGCTAAGTCACATGATGTCCAATCCAGTAATATAGATGAATGATCTGGACAGTCCATGTCAGGTTGTGGCTGATGTTGACTCAGGTACTTGAGGCTCTCCACAATATCCACTTCCTCACTATTGATGATGATAGCGCAATGGACAAAGGGCTTTATTCTCCTCCTGAATTCTAAAATCAGTGAACAGCATCCGCACATAACTGTCTCACTGATCTAAGTGTGTCAGGGCAGTGCAGAGGGCCAGAGACACTGTGTCCTCAGTTGATCTGTTTGCCCCATTAGCAAACTGGTATTGGTCCATGGGATGGGTGATACCGTTTTAAGGTGTCTCAGGACAAGACAAGAGGATCCTTGGCTTATGATTGAGAAGTATCCGCAAGGATGAGGTCTATGTAGTTGTGAGTAGCTGTTTGAAGATGTCCCAATCTGTCTCTTCAAAGCAATTCTGTAGCTTTTCCGTGGCTCCCTCTGGCCACACCGTGATGGTGCGAACTATTGGTTTTAATAGTTAATTGGTTTAACTATTGGTCCTTAATGAGGGGTCTGTATGCAGGAGTTAGGTGCAAACTGTGATAAGACCGGCTCTAGGTGATTAACAGACTGTGTAATGCACAATGAGGTGTGGTGCAAAATCAATTTTTTTATGCATAGCTTTATGCACAAAGCGGTAATTTGGGTTCCTTAAATGGGAAAATGTGGCAATAGCATGTGATGCATGAATGCAATGCCTGAAGTGCTAGTGGGAATTGTTGAATTGTTTAATGCTGTGCTCCTTCAGGTTGCCCATCAAAGTTGCAAAGAAGGTAAGTGTTTCCATTTTAAAACCATGTCATAACTTTTCCATAACTATATAATAATAAGTGAAATAATTTAGCAATTGAACATCATTGAAGATTTAGTTAATTTGGCAATTTGTTTTATCAGGTCTGTACCAGGTGACAGAATCTTTGCTCCATCATATTGGCAACCTGGCTTCTGATGACCGAGTCAACATTCTGATCCAAAAAGAGGTTAGTAATACACTTCTCTAATTAAATAAAATACTCCATGATTTACATGAAAATGTAAGGAATGCCACCTGATCTCCACCTAACCAGCCTCACCTGACGCTCATCACCACACCCCCCTGTATCTCTACTTAAACGCCCACATTCCACTTCCTAGTCGCGAAGTATTGCCGACTCATGCCGCGTACCAAGCCTTTCTATTACCTGTCTGCTCTCCTGTGTACCTGTTGTCTCCTGCCTAGTACCTCTGTACCTCCTGACTTCTGCTCCCTCGGTATGACCTTGGACTGTCCTGACCACGCCAAGAAAACGCAGTTGCTACTTATCCTAGTACTCGTAATTCACCTGCCTGTTTCTGTACCAGCGTCTCATTTCAATAAAAGCGGTGTTCTTCCGCATTTGGATCCCTCTCTGCCTGTTCAATACGTTACAGAAAAGTGGCTGTTAACAACATTATGCATAATTTTTATTATGTGTACTTTTTGCAACTGTTTACCTTTCAGTGACATCTTTGGTGTTACATTGTTGAGTTTATGCCTTAATTACCTTATAATTGAGAGATGCTTTACAAAACACATTTCCTCTTAATAACAGGCTGTGAAGAAACTAAATGTGATACTAGGAAAGATCCCAATGGATCTAAAGAAAGAGAAGAAGATCTTGACATCTCAGGAAGCCTCAAGTGTGATGTACGTATGTATCCTACTTGGTTGAGAACACATGATAACCTGAAATATTATTTTACATTTGTTCCGGTATACAGTAAAAAAAAAATCTTTTTCCATTCTTGCCCTTCTTGCCCTTCAGGGATAATTTGGCTGGCCAGATCCTCAAAGGAGGTGGTATGTGTAAATGAATATTCTTGAAATCATAATATAAATCATATTTAAATTGTGAGTATTAAATAAAGGTCACTCTAAATATGAGATGTTCTGAGAAAGAAAATGTTTAAATAATTAAAATGATTGCTTGTTTTATGTTATCTGTGTTGGCTCTTAATATGAATGGTTGGTCCTGTGCAGATTATGATCTTCAAGTGTCTTTGATGGAGGCTTTGTGTAGAATGACTTCTAATGCCCAGCGGAGGGAGCTGACTGACCGCTGGTTCAGCATGGAGTTTGTTGCATGTGCATTTAGGAAGATCCAGGATTCAGAGTTTGAGACTGTGAGCTATTATATCATTAGTTTAATCATCATACAGTATCTTCTACTACTGAAGTTTAACTAATATTTTCTTAATTACATATTGATGTAAGATATATACATATACGAGGCTATTCAATATGACCACAATCTAGTACCTAAGTAAGAAAATACTAAAGTATAATATATTTAAAGATTGATAGAAGACTTTATAACTATTATGGCAAGGAAAATAAATGTAGCGTGATGAGACAAAACAAAGACGAGCACGGGACACTGCGCGAACGCACATTAAATAGACAAACCACATAAGTCCTGAGTGATGACGAGACGAGCCACAGGTGAGACGGATGAACACAAGACGTAACCACAGACACAGACGACCAGACGTAGACAACGTAAACACACTCCCAAAAGGGAGGGGTCGGGGACCGTAACGTGACAGCAGTAATACTGTGTGTGTGTGTGTGTGTCTGTAAAATACAAAATGTAAACATGGAATACTTTCTGAACTAAATCAGAAGATCTGACACAGAAGTTAGAAAAAATGGCATGACTTCTATAGTCAGGCAATAAGAAAGGGGGCCTAAAACCAATAGAGGACAATTGCGGACACTGCCCCTCACGCAGAGAATGAAAGGATCCCAGCAATTTTGTGCCCAACAACAACTAAAGGAAAATCTGGTAGATGTTAGAAGTAGATGTGTTCCTAAATGAGTTTCCAAATGAGTACTACAGTACCTCTTCCCAAATTCCACACTGCCTTGTCTCCGAGGCCATCAGATGCAGGGAACTTCAAACACAGGAACCTCAAACATAGGATCTGGTCAGGCTTCAGCTTGAATAAGAACCACTTATGCTAAAAGGTGAAGAAATGCAGTTGAAACAGCAGCAACAGTCACGCTATTAGAAGCTTGTTCTATTACAAAAGATTAAACCATTGACCTAGCCAAACAGCACTGATAGAATCATTGTTCAGCAGGTCTTCAATTTCAGTATCACCTTATGACAAGGTGAGATTATTAAAAGTTTATTTATACCTTATTTAAGGTAAATGTAAAAAAATTACAGGCTTTATTTCTGTATGACATTTGTGAAACGTGATATAACTGTATTTAATGTATTTTTCCAGACTCCAGTCTAAGAGACCACATGGAGTGTCTTGACATGCCATATAGTCCTAGTTTTAGTTTTTGAATTTGTCTTTTTTGTTTCTTGTTCCGTTTAATGAAGTTTTTGTTTTCTAACAGTTATTGTATTTTTTGTTGTTTTTTTGTTACTTTTATTAAAACCCTCTCCTGCACTTGCATCCTTACACGATTCCCCTTCCCTAATGTCATTGTTCCCTTTAATGACCTGTCATGTATTCCTTTGTATATGTTTGTTCCTTTCTTTGTACCTTGTTTCGTTTTTAAGCCTTTGATTGGGGATGATAAAAATTCTATTCACTAACTGACAAATTTCAGTCAAATTTAAAATTGAATGCTTAATGCTGCTTGTTATGCTTGCACCTTTAGCAAAACAGTCTCATCCCCACTTTTAACATACTCAGAATTTTATTCTACGAGTTCTCATGTCAAAAATCTTAATACAAATACTAATTTACTAGTTCTCACATTAAACATATAGTTAGAAATTTTAATTTATAAGTTCAAATCAGGTCCTACAATCTGATCTCGCTTCACTTTGTGGATGGTACCCTGCTGGATGAGGATTAGTATTTGAACAGCCGCCATTTTCAGAAATCAAAATCTTCCCATAGGCCATGCCATTTTTTGAACCAACTTAACAGCTTTTTGGTGTAGAACTGCAGGCAAAATAAAAGTAAAGATGCACTTTGTGAATAATGAATAGGTTATGTTGGTTATTATTTATGAATAAGTTTACATATTAATGACGATTTTGGAAAACACTAGCAAATGAACAAACATTGTTAAGGTCAACCCCTGACCATCATACACTAGACTAAGTAAAAGCTTTCTTAATTACAATATGTAACTACTTTAATGCAATATGTATAAGCATTTACAGTGATTATTAATGGTTATTTAAATATTCAGGTTTTCTCCTAAAGGAACGTCAATAAAAGTTTAATTTAACATTTTTTGTTGGTGCTGTTTTTCAATGTTTCTAGGATTGTCGAAAATTTCTAAACCTAGTAAATGGAATGCAAGGTGATGGACGAAGGTACGTTCATTTACTAATTTCATAATACTTTTAATTATTCTTTTGTGTTTATACAGTGGTATTATTTATATTACAAGGTGTGCTTTCTTTCAGCGTGTTCTCTTATCCTTGTTTGGAGGTGTTTTTGGAAAACCATCCGGTCAGTCTTGATTAATTTGTGAAAACCTCAAACCTGTAAATTCTTCCGTCAGCCTGATGTAGGAGTAACATTAATATTTCTGAAACATTTTCAATATTAAGTAACTTCAATGGTGCATTTCTTACAGCTGCTAAAACCTGTGGATGAGAGCCTTAAGGAGTTTTGGATTGACTTTAACATGGGAAGCCAGAGCATATCCTTCTACTTTTGTCTAGCTGGCATTGACGCCCAGGTTTTTACTCCCATAGTTGTTAATACTTCAGGAATTTCTGTACATATAACAAGCCAAGAGTTTTTTTCTTTCATGCCATGTTTACTCTTTTTTTCATCTATTTCCCAGGAGGATGGTCAGTGGGACACTTTATGCATAGCAGAAAATGAGGTGCGCAGTTACACAGTGAAAGGTAATCAGATAACACAACTTGAGCAGAGCTAATCAGCTTCATTCACTAGGCACACAGTTCTCAAGATGTTAAAAATGATATGACTATTTTTCTGAGTATGTTTGGCACGTACGTGGTTTGGCCACGTCTGCTGTGCCTGAAATGGTAAAAGAGCTTGGTAATATCATGTTAATGGTTCATAATATCATAAGTTAATGGTCAAGAAACTCTATATATTGTGCCCCTTGCCAGAAGAGAACGGTGTGAAGGTGCTGCAGCTGATTCTAATTGAGCCACTGTGCCTGAGCAGTTTTGAGGGCTCCAGACTTTTCATCCACTTCAGCTCTTCCTTAGACATCCTCCAGGCCACCAAGAACGTGTATGGCGAGACTAAGAATAACGTGAGTTGTGACGAAACTCTGGGTTTGATGAGGATATAGTATTAAATGGCACATAGCTTTCTTATGTTACAGTATTGATGTACAGATTCTCTTTTGAGTACACACTTCTGCGGGAAGTGTTAGAATTTATATATGTGTTACCTGTTGGAATATTTCAGAAGTTCATTCCAAAGACCACCACATCTGTGGTTAAAACCACTGTCCAAATAATTTTGGATGATGGAGGTTCACAGGTAAGTAACATTCTGATGTTTCATAAAGTGAAGAAGAGTCATTGGGAAGCTGCTTACTGTTCCTTTGACACATGAAGTGAAATCTTTTACAATGTCATTTGATATGACAACTACATAATGTAATTTCATCTGTAATACCAATACTTTTATTACAGATACTGTAGGGGAACTTTAATGTATGAGATATAACCACAGATATAACCTCTACTGAAATAATTAAGGTATATTTTAAATACATGGGCTTTAATAACTGTCCCAATGTTACGTTTGTGGTGTGTAAGCAGGTTCTTTTTCCTGAGAGTCAGAGGTCCTCTCAGCCCAAAGAGAATGCAGTTCCTGCATCAGTGAGGAGCAACACCTCCCGTCACTCATCTCTCTCTCATGAGCGAAACATGCAACATCTTAACCAGCAGGCAATGCATTTCTTAATACATTACATACAGTGTCCAACCTTAGTAATGTGAAATTCATTGCTGTAGCATCGTAGTTTCATCATAATAACAAATGCGGAGACTGAAATAAGGTGCTTGAACAGACCAAAACAAGCACAGAAATTAAAATCAAAACATTTATTATCTATCTGTCTCTGTTTCAGGCAATAACGCCGCTAAAGAGCAAGGTGTCTGAGTCATGCACGTATATCTCTGGCAGCGCTGGACGAAAACTAGGCAGAAGCCCTTTCAGCTGTGTGATGCCGGCCTGTAGGTGAACTCAGAACATCATTGTGTTGTTTTGGATATGCTCCTAAAGTCCTGTTGTCTCTACCGTGTTACTGTTGTCCCATTGTGTAAATGTCAAGTATAGTTTTACTTTCTTGTGTGGTTCTTAGTGACACCAGCTGGGAAGGCAAAGAAGAAGCCAGCTCTTGAAATGGTGGCCACCTCAGAGAAAAAGAAAGAGACTGAACTGAGAGAGCTTTTGATTGTTAGATCATCTCACATTATGCCATCTGTCAGTAAAGATCAGGAAACTGTTAAAAAACAGGTTTGTTTAGTACTTAGTACTAGTTTGTTTAGTACTTAGCACTCACTGTACAGCCTTCCCAAAAGCCAAAATTTTAATAGTAAAGTTTGTGTGTGTTGCTAGGCAATTCCAGCTGTACAGAATGTAGACAAACGAAATAACATGAAAGCTTGGAAAGAAGTTGAAAGATACCGTAGGGTAAGTTATTGTGTAGTATGTAGTTCATTGTTATTTAACCAACTTTTGCATGCTTACGATTCTTTTTCTTTTTGTAATATTTGTCTGTTGTAAAATTCTTATGTCCCTGCAGCACATTCCTGTAGACAAAGTACTGGACATGGTGCAGACTAACCAAGAACAAGAGCTTTTAGGTATAGTAATATTGTGAATTAAATCTTAAACATCAGTCATATTTAATGTCCTGAAATATTTCAGTTTATTCAACTGTTTTTGTTGGTTCTGGAAAAGATACCAGTATAGTTCCAGACTCCCAGCCTGCTATGAGAAAAGAGACCTCTGTGTGAGTGTGAAATATTTTTCAAAATATGTTTCATTCTATTGCAATTGTGCCAGCTCTCAATTAAACATTTGCAGATGATCATGGTTCAGGGTTAAATGAAGGCAATGTATACAGTGGAAAATGCAAAAAACATTCTGAACCATTTTTGAAATTAGAAATGTTTCTTGAAGTTTCATACACATTTTATTTTGTTAACTCAGCCCAGTGTTCTCTATCAGTGTTGGCACCAATGTAATACGAATGTACATTTATGTGCATATACAGGTTACCTGGCCTCATCACTAAAAATAACAGAATTTCAGTGTCTCAGCATCAGTCCAAATCAAGTGAGTCATTTACTAAACAATAACTTATTTCTCTGATGTGTTATGACAGAAATTCTAGTGAAAACTAGTGAAATTAGTTAAATCAGTTCAAACACCTGCCATTTTACCAGAATTAGTTTTCTATTAGCAGTACTGCCAAGTGCTGCTCCAAGAAGGTTGTGCCATTTAATATACAACCAATGCTCTACAACCCATCTGCCTTCTTTAGAGCTCAATGCTCCAACAGCTCTCACCACAGAGCTCCCACAGCGACCCTGCTCTGCCCAGCACGCCTCTGCTGGGTTGAGCCACAAGCAGCTGCATAACCAGCTCTCTCACAGACTTGAGCAGGTGTTGAGGGAGCGTGAGCAGCAGGTGGAGTCCTGCCCCTCGGCACAGAGAAAAGTCTCTTCTTTGGAGAAACACCTGCCAGAGTCTGCAAGTGCAGGAAAGGGTCCTGGGCCAGGGAAAGGGCTTCAAAGAAACACACCAGCTGCCCAGAGCAAACAGCCTAGGGGCAGTGGGACTGGAATGAGCAAAGACACGGTAAGAATCAATTTATGCACTTCAACTTTTTATGTAGCTATCTCAATTTTAAAGTGCTTCATTTTATGGGTGTATTTATAGAGAGGGTGCTGTACATTCCTCCATTTGGGGACACTGAGCACAGAATGTTTTTTTTTCCAGCCATTAATAAATTCAGACAGAATTAAACAGTCTCTTCTGGTTTCCAGTAGGAATTTTATTTTATTTTTTTAGTGTGGCCAGCCAATCACCACACACAAATACCAATCAATGGTTGGCTTGAAGTTTTCAGCTTTTTTCATTTTCATTATTGGTTTACTTTGTCCAGAAGACATCAAGAGCCGCAGACAATATGGTGAAGCAGATCTCCAACCACTATAAGAGTACCTTTAGTAAAGCAACAGTAGAACATGGCTCTCCATTTAACGATGCACCAACTAACAGGTAACATGGACATCACTGGCGTAGGGGAGGGGCACGCAAGGCACGCACTGCGGGGGGGCCCCGAACACAGGTGGGCCCCGCCTTAGGACGAGTTTGTTGTTTAGTCATCCTCCTGGGTGATGTTAATGTTTTCCTCCACGCTTAAGCCTGGTTTATACTTGAGGGTCTGCGCGGCGAAAATGACGTAATCGCTGTGGCTCCGCCCGTGCGCGAGGGCCTCGCGCGCTGTCGATTCGCGAGGTCGTGCACCTCTCGAATTTTGTAACTTCGCACGTGCGCCGCGCTTCAGCGCGATGAACAAAGTCATGTTTGCAGGGTTCATACACCTTAACAAGGTGGAATTAAAGCATTTGTACATCACTTTCAAGGTCCATTTCAATATTTCCCAGCACGTTAAACTTAGTTAAATATTTATACATATACTCGAAATTATTCGCTTCTTATCAAATTATTTAATGGTTGTTTATTTTCAAAACGCCCAATCTTAACGTCTTCACGTTCTCTCATGTTTCGTCCTGGAATTACAAGAGGCTCGTATTTGTTAACGTATGGTTTCGGACAACACTGCAAAGCCATATTTACACTGCAGTGACGCTCGCGACGCTCGCGCAGGGTCGCGCGCTACGGTCGCTCGCGAGATTTTAGCTCACGCACGGGCCTCCTCATTGCCTCCTTGCGGTGGGGCCCCAGAATTTTGCGCTACGCCTCTGATGGACATACCATGATGTTTTTGTCTTCAGCTAAATACTAATTTTTTCATTTTTTTATAGATACCTTTTAAACAGGAATTGGTATCCAACTTCAACTGTAAGTTGTTCATTTGTTTCAAAATTGTATTGTTTGATCTTGATGGAGCTCGTCTATGCCCCAAACTGCATTGTTTCTTTTTTTATTTTTTTGACATGCTTATTGTTAAAGTGAATTTGGATATTTGTTGTTTTAGGCAAAGGTAGCTGCCAGCACATCTGGGATGCTGAAGTCATGCAATCAGTCAAAAAAGTATGAGTACCTAATGTTAAAAATAAACAATTGAACTAACTTTAGAATGCATTAAACAACATCATTAATAGATATTAACATGACTGTCCAGAAATTGAAACAATTATAGGGTTAATTCTCCATGGTTATACATATGCACTATTGTAATGAGCTTGATGTTTGAATATTTTTAACAGAGATGTTTATGAATTCAGTCTGGACGTACCAGAGCTCGTTGGTGTAAGGACTGTTCTTACTAACATGGATCATATTGTTTTCATTAATGTATAGCATGTTGTCCTGATTAAGTCATTTTCTTATTAGAGAAAAAGTACAAAGTCTTCTGAGCTGTCTGGGATGGAAAGCAGGTAACATTTATATAGTTTAACCACACCAACCTCTAGTGTCTAAATCAAGCATTACAGTTGTGTTAAGGTAAACGTGGGCACTGATTCAGATTGCCTTGTACAGTTTCTGAAAATGAACTAATTCTACCAATTAACTATTAATTAAATTAAATTAATTAAATTAATTAATAAGCACAGTGTTGCTTATTAGGGTTACACGCCTAGGGTTGTGTTTAAAGAGTTTTCCTTCTTCTTTCAGTGTGCTCAGCAGTTCTTTGACTTTGTCCAGGTCTGCAAAGAAATGCCCTCCTGCAAAGGTCAGATATTCCTTAAAACCTTTTAAATGGCTGCCCTTAACATTTGTGGTGTGTCCTTTCATAATCAAATACAAATTCTATAATGTACATAGCCCTAAATTATATGCTCACTTTCTTAATATCTTAATTACTGTACCTAGAGAGTCACCAAATACTGGAACCAAATTCCCTGTTTATGCAAACATACATGGCAAAATAAACCCGTTTCTGATGTTATACTCAAAGATTACATTTTTTGAAAATAAAAAAAGCTTTGTATGTTTGTTAGAGCAGTAATTGTTCCCAGAAATCATGGATCATGTCAGGATCATGTAATAGTCCAACAATAAGACCAAAACAGTGCAGTGCACACAACACCTGCAGTGATTAGTGTAATTTCATACCTGCTCTCCTTATTTCTTCATGCCTCTATTCATAACAACAATAACACTTTTTTTGTTCTAGCAAAACATCTAGTGAAACCTCTGCATTTGTCACAGTGTCTTTTTTTACTTTTACAGCATTTATCTTATGTTCTAATCCAAAGTGTTCAGTATTATTAATCTGGCTGCATGGAATAAATCCTTCTGCTGATATTGTGACGTGCGGAGGAGGCAGGCACGACGACTGAAGGAACGGTGCAACATACAACTTTAATGACACAAAAACACGTGAAGATCAGTGTGGAGCGCAAGCACATACATCCGACGCTTACACAGGCACGGAACTTTAGACAAAGACGAGCAGGAAACATTGCGCGAACGCACATTAAATGGGTGAATAACATATTCCCCCGTGATCACGAGGCAAGGTACAGATAATACCAATGAACACGCTCACTAACGACCCACACCCACAGAACTACAAACATGGACATAACTACACGCAGACAATGTAACAACACGCCCACAAGGAGCGGTCCGGAGCTGTCACCGTGACAGATATACTGTCTGAGGATGTCAGAGGAAAACACTGTCTGGTTGTGTGTGTGTATATGTGAGTGTGTCTATGAAAAGTAAGTCAACTGGTTTGGTGACTGGTGAGCTAGGGATTAAGTGTTTTTTGAAAAGGTGGCTCTTTAGTCTGTGTTTTAAGACAGCAAGGACCTTTGCTGTGTGGACAGGTACGAGGAGTCTGTTCCATCACATGTGTGCTAGTAGTGGCATGTGCCAGGAGAAGAGCAAGTTGCGGTTGTCCAGGTCTGAAGAAATGGTTGATCCTTCTGTTGATGGCATTAGTCGCAGGAGTACTGCCGCAGCAGTAGATTATTTTAGTTATTGAGTATTCCATTGATTACTCGAGTAATTGGATGAGATTTTTTTTTTTGCTTTATTAAAGAGCAATTGTAGATACACACAAAAGAATATAAAACTATATTAAAAAAACTATTATAAAAAAAAACATTATTGCTTAAATTCATGCAATATCTGTCAAAACAAAATTAGTGTAGTCAAGAGTAGGGCTGAACGATTTTGGAAAATAATCTAATTGCAATTTTTTATCTATAAATCGCGTTTGCGATTTAAAATGCGATTTTTTCCACGGGGGGGGGGGGGGGGGGGGGGATTATTATTAACCCGCGATCGATCGATCGCCTGTGGTTGGCGCCAGAGCGAACTAGTAACTTTTTAGTCTAAGACGCTCAATGCTGAGTTGGCAACCCTGCAGGTATAGCAACTTGCCTAAAATATGTGCGTAGGGCATTTGGTAGCGCATATCCAGTGTGTTTAACAAAGACATGAAGCCGGGCTTGTTCACTATATTAACGGACATCATGTCTTTCACTATGAACTCTGTTACTGCCCGAGTTATTTCAGCGTGCCGCTTCCAATTACATCCATAAGGAGTTACACTTTCAAACGGTTCGGTCAGTGAACCCTGTCTGCTGGACCGGTCAAGCTATCCGCGCTTTTGCGATTCATCCGTGCTTTAAATCGTATTGCGCCTATATGCGTGATTTTACGGTATTTCGCTGCTCACCGCATACTAAAGCTGTATAAGCGCAGAGAAACACTTTGGCGTATTTGAAGACGCAGCACTGGTCGTTGGCATTTTAGCCTTACAAATATCATACGAGGCTTTGTGGTGTTTTTTTTATGCTGAATGTTTGTAGTGTTTCCTCGCGTCATAGCAACAGTAGCAAGGCACGTTTTGCAGGGTACCTGACGTTGAGCAGCATCTTTTTAAAAGCCAAAGTAATTTCACACAACTGGTGTGCTGCCCCTCTTTGGTATTAGACTTTCAGTTGTGTCAGCTTCTGTCGAGCCTGAAGCCATTGTGCAACAAGTTAAAATGCGCTGTGTTAACTTCACTTCTCCACCTCCCTGCCTCCTGCTCGGGTTTGCTCCGTTCGTCCTCGGCTCGGTTCGCTCCCAAGTCACGTGACCAGTTTAAATCACAGCCTGTGCGATTAGAGAATCGCGTTTTAAAATATCGCGAGATTATCGCGAATGCAATTAATCGTTCAGCCCTAGTCAAGAGACACGTTCTGTGTTTTAGAAAAACATTTTCTCAAGTGCAAAAACAAATCAGTAAATAAAAATTGCTTTCAAAAAGGTATCTATTTATTTATTATTTTGTTATTATTATTTTTATTTTTCACATTTTTCAAAATATGTGGAACATTCATTTGTGAGCAGAGTTAAACATTTTGACAGAATTAGTGTAGACTGTGACTAATGTAGTGTAATGTAATTGTTTGTAATCATTTGGATATATTTTATGGATTTACAGTAATGGATTACATTTTATGGATTAAAAAAAGCATTTATGTGAAAAAAGAAAAAAAATGTTGAGATGATTTTTAGTAATTGAGTTTGACTTGTTTGATACACACAAGGTGCCTTCCTCAGCTACCTTAACAGGTAGCTGGAGCCTTAGGCCAGGAGCAGATGTCATCAGGTGGTGTCCAACCTTCTCTGGGTGTTTCGACCCTAACCACAACACCCTCCAGTTGGTGGGCCCGCAGCGAGTGGCCAACTCACTGCCCATCTACTCCTGGCTTCCAGCTTTCCTCCTCTCTCTTACTCCAAATCCAGCATGAGGCACGTTCTGCCTCCTCCCCCATCCTGCGAGCTGCTTGCTTTTTGCTGTTCTCGTCCATTCCTAAGGCAGAAAGAAAACTCCATGCAGACCTTGCTGGAAAGCCTCTGCACCCTATCTCTACAGGGAAGACCCATGCCTGCCAGCCTCTATCTCGACAGTCTTGGGCCAGCTGTTGGTACTTTGTAGTCTTCCTTTCGTGGGCCTCCTCGCAGCCCTCCTCCCATGGTACTGTCAATTCAACCAGGATTATCTTCTGGTCCTTGGATGACCACAGCACTAAGTCAGGGCTGAGGGATGTTTGCACCACTTCCGGAAACTGCAGCCTCCTCCCATGATCCACCCTCATCTCCCAGGAACTTGTGGCGTGGAGAATGCTAGTTCTTTTCCTTTTGGTGGTTTGTGCAGGTCTAGCTCCTTCTTTAACGAAGGTGATGGCTCTCTGTGCGGTTGAATTGGCTGGTCTTTTGACCCTCTCCCACTCTATGGTGTCTGCCAATGAGAGGAGTACTTTGTCGTGGCGCCATCTATACCGCTCCTGGGTTAAAGATGTTTTGCACCCGGACAGTATATGGGCCAAGGTCCCCCTCTTGTCGCATAGCTTACAAAGTGGATCCTCTCTTAGACCCCACATGTGCAGATGTACTGGGGAGGGGAGGGTGTCATAAACAGACCGTAATAGGAACGAGATGCGATAAGGTTCCAGGCGCCACAGATCCCTCCATGTGACTTTACGCCTGGGCAAGTCCCATTTTGTCCAGGCTCCCTGGGAACCTTGCTGCACTGCTCTGGCTACTCGCTTCTCCTCCTCTCTGCTCCTTACTTCTGCTTGCACCATGCCTCTCCTGGTTTCTGTATTTGCACCTCCCCAGGTTTGGAACTGTGCAGAGCCAAGGCCTTGTCGGCGGATGCCCTGGTTGCCAACTATATCCCGCAACTTCAAAGAGCTGACCGCCTGTTCCACAGCTGCGTTGGCAGCCCACTTGCGTCCAGACATGGTTGTCATACCAGCTTGTCTGATGAGGTCGTCGTTGGAGTCCCTCAGGCTTAGGACAACTGCATTCTGCCACCTTGTACTCCTCAACTACTGAAGACAGGGGGAGTTGCAGTTGACCTGAGCTGATGTAGAGGCCCACTGATGAGAAGCTTGGTGGAATGCCCAGCCACCTCCACAGATGGTTGTTGATCCTTCTCTCAATGGTCTCGATGGTAGTCATGGGAAACTCGTAGACTGTGAATAGCCAGAGGAGCCTGGGCAAGAGGCCGTGTTGATACAGCCATGTCTTAAACTTGCCCGGGAGTAAAGACTTATCAATCTTCTTCAGCCACTTCTCAGTCTGCTTCACCACCTCAGCAACATTGGCACCATCCGTTAGTGATGCATTAAACCTCTTTCCCAGGCATTTTACTGGGTTGCCCTCGATGGATGGAATGACCTCACCCTGGACTTGAAGATTAAACCTGCTGGTGACTCTGCCCTTCTTGATTATCATACTCCTGGACTTCATGGCCTTGAACAGCATCCCTGCCCAGGAAGCAACGCTGCCCAATGTATCCAGCACCCATCTTGCTTGGACATGCGTCACAGTGGTTACTGTGATATCATCCATAAACGCTTGCAGTTACTCAAGTGTCTCAAGGAATTGTTTCAACCCTAAACATGGGCAAAGAATGTTATGAATGAATGTTTGTTCAGGAACATGCTTGCCTGTTTTGCATTTTCAGAAAGTGTGAAGAGAGCTCTCAAAGGAAAGGGCCAGGGAGCAGAGAGGCATCACTAGGAATACATAGCAGCTCTCTTGCTGGGGTTCACTTTTAGATGATGATTACATGTCAGATGACATGTCAGACAGTCATGATGAGATCCAAGCAAAGATATGAAAGATTGCAAGGGGCACATTTAATTTGTCAGCATGGCAGCAGTACAAGAAGCTATGTGAGGATATATTACCTGTAATAGAGAATAAGGGGGAAAAAGAAGAGTTCCGGGCACTCATCCTTGTGGAACACCTGAGGATAGCTTGCGAGGGCAAATGAGGATCCTCTCTTTTTTTGATGCTAGGAAGTATCTGTGATGAAAATTGGAAAACTGAAAATGGCACTGTGTTGAAACATATTCAGAGTAATTGATTATGGCTTAACCATTGTGTGTGTGTGTGTGTGTGTGTGTGTGTGTGTGTGTGTGTGTGTGTGTGTGTGTGTGTGTGTGTGTGTGTGTGTGTGTGTGTTTTGTAGCCTGCTGGTCTTAATGTAAAGAAGCACCTGTTCAGTGACACTGACACAGGAAATATGACAGAGGTTAGCTGGTTAAAATCAGCCAACAGAAAGCCCAAGCCAAAATTGACAGACTATACAAGACAGCCTGCTAAGCCCTCTTTTCCAGCTGCAGAAACTACAGGTATGCTTTTCACATTTAGTCTGTTTCTTTCTGTGCCAACACAATTTCTTTAAAGTACGCATAATGATGGTGTTAGTTTGACAGAATAAGTTGGAACATAGTGATGAAGCACAGTGATAAAATATTGCTCATATGATACGTACATAACATTTTCATTCTTTCTTTCAGATGAGTCTCCAGATGTTCCTCTGCCTTCAGACAAAGCTGAAAAGTTGTTGCACAAACCAAAAAGGGTGATGCCAAATGAACAGTTTATGCTAAATTTAAAAAGTCATAAATTATTTTCACATGCATTAACTTATTTTTGGTTTAGAGTTATATGCGTTGCTGCGATTAAGTTGTGGGTGATGTTGGTCCTCACTTTATACCAGAAGAGGCAGAAGAAGGTGATGGAGCAGGAAATGAAAAGTCTAAACATTGATAGCAGGAAGCCAATGGGCAGGCCGCAAAGAAATGCAGCTCTGACCAAATCCTACAGGGAGCCATCGGACTCTGAGCACGTATCAGAGACTGAGGAGCCACCTCCAGCCAAGGCATGCTTCATTTGCTTCAGTATAAATAGTCTGAACTGTGGGCTGATGTATGTCTTATTTACACCTTTCCCTTTTTTCGTTGAACAGAAGTTATTTGTCAAACAGTCAGAGAAGCCTAAAAGTACATCCTCACTTCAGACCAGAGGACAACTGAAGAGTAAAGATAAGACTTTATATAATGCTGACACTGAACAAACTACAAAAGACAAAAATCAGAAAGAGCCAAAGAAAGGCCATCTGACCAAGAAACAGAGAGATGAGACAACACTGGGTAGTCCTGAGCAGTCAAAGAAAAACAGTAAAAAGCCACTTATCACAGAATCCACCGAAGGACTGAAAGAATGTTGGGCGACCAAAATTGCTTCATTTTGTCCTTCCCCTCCTTCTGACAGACTGAGATGTAAGAACTCATATTTTTACAAATTTCTCAATGCAAATTCTTTTTTTTTCCTCTTTGATACATATATCTTTGTATTCACTCTTAGCTACGGACAAGAAGACAGCCTTGCCTAAATCCCCTGAAATGTCTGCAAGTCATCTGACCAAGGTAAAAAAAAATTGTTCTTTATACAATAATTTCAATATCATTTGTCAGTGTTTTTATCTAGTTTTTAATGTGTCAAATAACCTCAAAAGACTGCTTCACTACAGGCCACAGGACAGGCAGAAAAGAAAAATAAGTCTTTCTCTAATGGTGTGCGTAAACAACCTGAGAGAGAGAAGAAACTATCAGAAGAAAGCACCACTCAATTAGAATCAGGTGATAAGTTAGCAGAGAAGAAAGAGCCCGAGGAGTTAATGGGTTCCATACAGACAGAGAATAAGAAGAGTACAGGTCCTCCACAATCATCTAAAGAACAGGAAGGACCTTTGGCTGCTGAATTTTCCTCCATCTGCCCTTCTCCTTTCTCCACTGAGAACATGAGATGTAAGAAATTTGCTTCCATTCAGTGCACCCATCTATATTTACTATATGCTTAAGAACTGTGCGTGTTTCTGTCTGTCCTTAGCTGTTGAGAACAGTGTAGCCTTGCCCAGATCTCCCTTCACTCCACTCCAGCCCCTGCCAGTCTCTCCTGTTGCTGTTGTCTCACCCACCATGGAGCTGCCCACTCATCTCAAAGGGATTCAGGCTTCCTCCTTTTATAAGACTTCAAGAGGGTGCCATGGTGCCAGATTTCTCATTCAACCTCCTGTAACTGAAGTTGCTCTGAATCAAAGTTTTGTAGAGGTATGTCTCGTACATCAAGCCAGTAAGCAGATCTAAGTTTTATTGTTTATGTTTAAAGTTATGTCAGCAGATATTATCACTGAATCATCAGTTTGATATGAGTAATCATTAATAATAATAATAATAATAATACATTTTATTTTATCAGTTATATGTATTGGGTCTCCTACTTTAAAAAGTGTGGTTTTACTCACACCTGTTTTCACACACATTTAGGATTCTTCTGTATTAATATTGTAAGTGCAATCAGAGAATATTGTTGCTAAACTGTAACAGCCCAACCACCCTCTTGCCCCACTGTCCTTCAGGAGGCTCTGCTGAGTCCAGTGCCCCCTGAAATCCAGCCCCTCATCACCTCCACAGGTAGGGAAACACTTGTCTGCTCTTTCCCACTCAACCCCTCAGACATGAATGAGAATCTTGGAGACTCCATGAACAACAGAAGCCTACAGGCATCCTTTGACAAAGAGTCCGTAATCTCTTTGGTGACCCTCAGTCGGTCCTCACATACATCTAGGAACAACAGAGCTATGATCTGCACTGACGTGGAGGTAGAGAGATTTACTTTTGCCTGCTTTACTGTGCGTTCACACCGAAAGAGATAAAATCGCTCTCCGTCGCCGAGTCGCCAGCATCCCGTCGTGTGGGGGCGTGTCCAACATCACGCTGGCATGCAGCACGTGACAGATATGCAAATCACGTTTTTAAAGCAGGACGCAGTATTTATTTATTTTAATCTATTGATGACAGGACACACGATTATAAAGGAGTGCGTGTATAAAACATAGTGTGTGTATAAAACACATATAGTATATAAACCTAAAATGTTTATGTAATTTTTTTACTTTTTACCCCAGACCCGAAGATCAAACAGGAATAAAAAAAAATCATAACCAATAATCGGGTATACGCTAATTTATTGCAGATGTTTTTTAACAAATGAACAGTATTCCCTCCAAAAATAAACATTTTGTACTGTAAATAAACAGGGACACATCATAAAGTGCGGGACATCCAGAGACAGCCACTATCAATCTCTCCTCCATTTTACAATCGGAACAAATAATCAGTAGGAACTAGGGCTGGGTATTGATTCAAATTCCAATAATCGATCCGATTCCGATTCTGAAGATTAAGAATCGATTTAATCGATTCGATCCGATTTGATCCAATTCGGGGGTTTAGTGTTAATAAAAATGTATTTGAGCTGTTTACTGACTGTGTAGAGAAGCTAGTATTATAGTTAAAACATATATATATATATATATAGTATATATTATACTTATTTTTTGTACATTATACACCCCCCAAAGTCAGAGGTGCGGTTTCGGAGGAGGGTGCAAACATATTTTCTGATTGGTACTCGCCGCCGCGCGTCACTGCTCATTTGCTTAAAGTTCAGCCGAGCTCAACTTGTTCGCGTCGCTCGATTCGCTCACTTCGTGCCACTCACGGTCACGTCGCGTTGCTGGGTGTCGCTCACTCTCATTGAAAATTAATGACTTCCGGTCGCCGTGTCGCTCTCGTCGCTTTCGGTGTGAACGCACAGTTAGACATATAATATAGTACATTGTATTTAGGCATGGAAAAGTGGTCTCCAGCCACAACTTTTTTTTTTCACAGAAGACACCTGTATGTATCCAAGGAAGCAAGACTCGAAGAACAGATTTTCAGTCAGGTAATAACATCCCTGGGATTCATGCTTTAGTCGTAAATATTGATAACTGTGTTACTGTGTTATCAGGTCCAGCAACCCGTCGGAAACGTCAGAGTTCATGCACCTCCTTCAGTTTGTCTGAGACAGACAACAGTGAGAAGGAGGAAGGGGGTGGGACTAAAATTGTGCCCAGAAAACAAGCAATCAAAATGAAGCCAAGAAGGCTGTTTAAGCCTATAGACCAGCTTAACAAAAAAGGTAAATGTTATCTTTTTTATAAGTATTAAAATAAAGCAATTCTGTATAATGCCTAAAGTGGCCTAATGTGTGACCTAGCAGCCAAGGAATCAATAACGGTCTAAGAAGAGGCTAAA
Source organism: Brachyhypopomus gauderio (assembly GCF_052324685.1). NCBI lineage: Eukaryota > Metazoa > Chordata > Actinopteri > Gymnotiformes > Hypopomidae > Brachyhypopomus > Brachyhypopomus gauderio. The sequence goes on along the minus strand of NC_135231.1, from coordinate 1,826,237 downwards.
AGGTATGAGATTAAGTATATTTTTTTCTTTCAGTGAAAGGTTCTGAACATCTCATGGAGTATCAGAACAGCTCTGAGGATGAGAACAAGGAGAATGTGAGCCCTACCAGTGGTGCAACAAGCAAAGGTTACCACAAATCTCAGTGTAGAAGCTCTGGTGTAACAGGTAGTTTCACTGCAAGTAATATAATCTGCAAGAAATATTTTCTTCATATGTTTCCATTGCTCTTTCTTAATTAATGTGACAGAAAGGTTTAGATTTCACATTATGGCTTTACATTGATTGATTTTGTGAATGATTAATGATGTGGGTGTTTGTGTATGTGTGTTTGTGTGTGTGTGTTAGTAGTGGAAGATCTGGAAAGACACTCCAGAGTATTGTCTAATGTAGTGTCAGGTTGTTGGGAGGCGAGTGTAGAGGCAGATGTAGATGTACCACAGCCTACAGTCAGCACCTCTCAGGAAATGGGCATTTTCTGCCACCAGTTCAGTTCTGAACTCAAAAGAAAGTTTGAGGTATGAATGAGGTATTGGATAGAGGGGGAAAAGCTTGAAAGTATTTATATCTTATTGGAGACATTTATATTCATTAAGGAGATGCAGTAAGATTGGAACTGCACAAGGTAACACTATAGGAATATTTTAGCTTATTCATCTTCACAATGTGATAAATAGAAATGTGAAATAAATGGCTTCCGTTGGAGAAAATTCCAGTGTTATAAAGGTTCTAATTGAAATAAAATGTAGTTTTAAGTCATATATCACTGTATGAGGTCAGTTGGCTTGGTCTTACTCCACCACCAGACGATGGCAGATACCTGCCCTTTAGCAATTAGTAGCAACCAGCATTACCTGGGCCTACTTGAGACTCGTGGTCAGCTCAGTGCTCAATTCCGAGTCTTCAGTGCAGTTTGCTAGTGTTGTTTTCTCGCAGGTAATATTGGTAAATGCTTTTCAAATCAATCTTGTAAAGAGTCTCTGGTCTCTAGTGGTAGCTCTTGACCTTAATATCAAGAAATGTAAGAGAAACTGTGACGGGCAGGGTGAGCGAAATAAAAAGGAAGCGATCACGCCAAGTCTCAGGGAAAATGTATGGTTTAATAGAAAAGTGTGCAAACCAAAAACCCGTGACTTAGATCCAAATGAAGGATATAATAACCAGCGGTCAACTGGTACAAAGACAAGACATATATAGACAAACAAACGACCCTCAGGTGAGACGGATCGCGGGCTCCGCCCACCTGAGGGACGAACACCACAATAACAACAACACGACAACTGCCGCTGTAGACGGAGGCGACCAGTAAGGGGCCGCCATACCGTGACAGAAACAAAATGAAATGTTTGAGTTCAGTCTTCTCCAAAGTGAAGATTATATATCAGTGTAGCCATTTCTCACTGGTTCCTTCTTAGGGTTCTTATTTGTGTCTTTTGTACCCTTGCACATGGGTAACCTTGCCATCGGTTGGCAGCTCACTCAGTAGACTTGTGCTCCCCAAGCTCTTGAGGTTCCATATTTTAGTTCAACAACAACCATCCTGTGATTTATAGATAAAGAGGTTAAGGATGAGCATACCATTGAAGATTCAGCCCCATTATTCACTACTTTATTTGAGCTGAATCTAAGGTATAATGACGTCCAGGATCAGCATATGGGCTGACGTAGGGTTGACATGGCCAGATACCTTCCTGATTTTTGTTTCTTAAACAAATTTGCTTACAAAGGTGGCATGACATACCAATGTCTGTTATCTGGTTCATCCAGTCTCTCAGATATTACTTTTCCAAATCAAAGCTCCTGAGCTTACCTTGGTTCCCACAGCAAGATCCTTGTGTAGACTGGTTGACTCAATCTGTGTCGACCTCCTATTTGACTATTCCCAAATCCTCTGCAGTCGATCTGAATAGCCGTGCCCTTTGCTGGGTAGGGTTTATTGTTGGGGGAAAAGGGAATGGGATTTGACTACTGCCATCAGGTACAGTGGAGCTGGTGCACTTTTGGTTTTGTAAGCTAGCATTAGCTGGAAAGGAATTAGTGGAAAGGAAAATTAAGCTCGGTGTATAGAGAGGCGAGTGAAGAACCAGACATTGAAGCTTGTAGGACACTATTGGAGAGTCTGTATATGGGTGTGTATTGTTTTCATGTTGCTTTGTAAGAATGTCACTAACAGCAAATAGGACTTGAACCACTTCCATGTTGAGACAGTGATAAAAATATATATATTGATATTTGTTAATATATAAATATCTTTCAGGTACACTATAGATATACAAAAGATTTGTAATTGTAGAAATATTATTACTACTACTACTAGATAGTTTTTCTGTGTTGTTTAAATTGTACATTACCTTTACCCTTCCAAGGGTTTCTGTATTCAGTCTATATTCAGTTTTTATAACCTTTGATTATATTAGGATCCATTATCATTGTCATGATCATCCAAATATCACCTTGCATGACAATTGTCACATCTAGAAAGCGGTATCTGAATAATTAAAGCGCTGTCTGACTAATAGATATTTGTGCTACAGTATTCACTGATGCTTCTTCACACACGTGGTTGTCTCTCAGAGCCGCTCCAGGAGAATGGATCTCTTCACCAAAGAGTCCCTAAAGGCCTTCAGGCAGCATGCGTCTTCTATCAGTGTGAAGATGCACAAGTACAGGTCAGAATGAAAAACACATGTTACATTAAGGCAGTGGTTCTCAAACTTTTTCTATCATTCCCCACCTCAGAAGAAGGGGAAATTCCATGCCCCACCTGTCCCATATCACCCAAACAAAATGGTAATAAAATACAAATGGGGGTGGCGATCGTGATTTGTTGGGGGGGGGGTGTTGATCTAGCCCTGGTTCACACTGTTCCGCAGACATTTTAAACATCCGGGGCTTATGCAAAATGAACAGGCATTAAAATGACAGGCTTAAAAAGCTTAATTTCTTCCAATTGCTTGCGCCCCACCTGCAATACCCATGCGCCCCACACTTTGAGAAACGCTGCATTAAGGGCAAGACATTATTCTGATTCTGTGGTTGAGACACAGACACACACCTTCTGTATGTTTTTCATTAAAGGTCTCAGAGACTGGAGAAGGTCAAACAAGTTCTGGTGGATGAAATTAAAAACTTGGAGGAAGATGATGCTGCTCTACACAACATGGAGGAAGAGCTGACAGTACATGACCACACTTTATAAAAAATCAAGCATGTTTAAATGCATTGGAGAAATAGATAAGAACATGATGGAAATGCTGTTTTTTATAGTGAACTTTTTTCCCTGGTAAATGCTTTTTGTGATATAATGTATATCAATTTGTCTGTGACTTTCTTAAAGATCTACTGGAAGAAGCAGGCCCTGGCCTTCAATGCATATCAGGAGAGAGGGTCCCGGAGGTGAGTGGATTAGTGGTCTTTATCTTTTTATATATTTAGTGTTATTTGAAATCTTTTATTGTAGTGCGATGATTAAAACAAACGGTAGTTTTTATACTAAGAAAAAAATGGAAAACTTAACTTGAAAACCTCATGCAGGAATACTGCAATTCTGTTTTCTGTAGTTATATGGAAAGATACTGGCTGTTCCAGGACTTTGAGACATTAATAGAATTAGTCTTTCTGTTGCATAGCCATGCAAACATATCTTGTGCAAGTAGGTGGTCGTTCTAATGACACAATAAAAAATAAGTTGCTCCCAGCTCAAACAGCCACAGGTGTGTATACACCACCTAAGAAGTTCCAAGCTCTGGCCGTGTATTATATTGTTTTTACTTTTAAAGCTGGAATCCTCTGACACAACTGGAAGGCAAGTTTTTGTTACCACTGGAGCACAGGCTTTAAAACAACAGCCCTACCCTAAGAATGCATACATTTACAGTTTACAGTGCCCTCTGACAGTAAACTCAGAGATCATCCTGAAACAGCCAACTCAGTTTCAACTTAAAATTCTAGCACATTAAAGGGGAACTCCAACAGTTTTGGGATATATCTTGTTTCAGTTCTTTAGACGTAAATAAAGCCTTTAAGAGTGTTTTACTGTGAAATCCACCATTCTTTTGGAAGTATAAAATGGAATCAGAATTATTCACAGTTGTAGTTCTAGGATCCAGACACATTAAACTTTAATAAATCTAAGCTACATTTTGTAAATGTATTACACAAAATGATTTATGAATACATTGCTTCATGCCTGAGACATTGTTTTGCAATAGTTTTGTTATATTGTCTTGGCCTAAAATTTATTTTTAGTATCAACAATTACAGATTAGTTCCTGCACTCTCAACTGATGTCAACAGTGGCTGTAACGTGAGAAGTAGTATGAGTAGTGTGAGTGGTAGCATGTAGTTTTGTAGTTTGAGCAGGATTTATTGGGTGGGGACATGTACTCTTACGCCTTTATAATAGGGTTCAAGAAGCTGAGTGTGTATGAGGATCATTGTGCATCCACTGCACTGACAATTAAATTGCAATTATATGAAAACCTATTCTGATTTCATGCAATGCATCTTTAGTATGTGGACATGTTCTATATATTGGTGCATGCTACAGCAGTGCTTTAGTCACAGCATGCACACAATGGGATACAGCAACTTTGTTTTGCTCATGGGTAGTGCAGGACTGCAGAAATCCATCGTTGGTGTCACTTCTGATTCTGACTTTAGTCTGGCCTTTCAACTTATATACACTATATTGCCACAGGTGTATACAATTACACACCTAGGCATGCAAACTGTTTTTACACATATTTGTGAAAGAATGGGTTGCTCTCAAGAGCTCAGTGAACTCCAGCATGGAACTGTGATAGGATGCAACCTGTGCAACAAATCTAGGCATGACATTTCCTCACTCCTAAATATTCCAAATTCAACTGAAAGCTGTATTATAAAAAATTGAAGTTTTTGGGACCAACAGCAACTCAGCCATGAAGTGGTAGGCCACGTAAACTGACGGAACGGGGTCAGCAGATGCGCAGATAGCTTCATGCGCAGAGAGCTTCATGGAATGGGTTTCCATGGTCGAGCAGCTGCATCCAAGCCATACATCACCAAGTGCAATTCAAAGCATCGGATGCAGTGGTGTAAAGCACGCCGCCACTAGACTGTAGAGCAGAGGAGATACGTTGTCTGGAGTGACGAATCACGCTTCTCCATCTGGCAATCTGATGGATGAGAACAGTACTTGTCTGACTGCATTGTGCCAAGTATAAAGTTTGATGGAGGGAGGATTATGGTTTAGGGTTGTTTTTCAGGAGCTGGGCTTGGCCCCTTAGTTCCAGTGAAAAGAACTCTGAATGCTTCAGCATACCAAGACATTTTGGACAATTCGATGCTCCCAACTTTGTGGGACCAGTTTGGTGCTGGCCCCTTCCTCTTCCAACATGGCTGTACACCAGTGCACAAAGCAAGATCCATAAAGATATGGATGCAGAGTCTGGTGTGGATGAACTTGACTGGACTGCACAGACTCCTGATCTCAACCCAATAGAACACCTTTGGGATGAAATAGAGTGGAGACTGAGAGCCAGGCCTTCTTGTCCAACACCAGTATGTGACCTCTCAAATGCACTTCTGGAAGAATGGGCAAACTCCCCATATACACACTCCTAAACCTTGTGGACAGCCTTCCCAGAAGAATTGAAGTTGTTCTAGCTGCAAAAGGTGGACCAATGTCATATTGAACCCTATGGATTAGGAATGGGATGTCACTTAAGTTCATATGTGAGTCAAGGAAGGTGAGCGAATACTTTTGGCAATATAGTAGGGGTGTGACGATAGACTCAAAATGCTGTCAAACAAACGATTTGAAAGTAGCGGGTGCGTCTTCAATAGTAATTCCTGTATTTTCCGACATCATTCTGGCTGCTTGCTGGATCACAAATCTCGCGAGATTTTTAACGCGACAAGAAATCTCGCTGAGTTACATCTCGCTCGTCACACCCCTACAATATAGTGTATGTTAATGATTAAAGCAGTCCATTTGATTGGTTATCCCATGTCAAGCTTAATAGGCAAATTAGTCGTTTCTTTGCACAGAATACATTTATTTATTAGGTTTTTTTTAAATATTTGTACTAATTTGATACTACTACTACATTTGGAAAAAAAATTCTATTTATTTAATCAAATATGTTCATCAACAAATTATCTCATGCACTTCTATCAAGTTATCATTGTTTGTTTGATGTGAAAGAATTGATTTAAACCCTGGAATAAAATGAAACAATATATATTTATGCTCAGATTTGAACTTGACCTTCATAGGTTGTTGTGATACCACTAAACCATGATTCATACAACCAAAGTTAATTTAATTCTAGGAAAATACAGACTACATTATTAAAGCTAGGAGATTTGCTTTTTCATAATAAATATGCAATTCACAATAAAGATGAATTTCCATAATTTCATGTTTTTATATTAGAAAATGTGCTAATGCCATGATTAAAACCAGTAAGAGTTTTTTTATAGGGAAATTAGCAGCCTCTATCCTTACTTAGTACTTAATGAGATATGAATTGGTTCGAATACTCTTAAGTTATGAACGACTATAAGTATGACTGATATAAGATACGGGAAACACTTGTAAATTTAAGAATGTTCTTAAGTACGAGTACATAGCATTACAAACGTTTTGGGAAACGCAAAATAGTGGCAAAAAATGTTTGTAGTGTAGACATCACAATGCCTGCTTCCTAGTATTACAGTTGTGAATAATTATGACTCAGTACATTTCTCTAGAAAGGATTTCACACCAAAACACTCTTAAGGACTTTAACATCTAAAACCATTGAAGTATGAAGACATTCCCCTTGAAGAAAATTGGATACAGAGGAGAAAAAATTTAAGAAATGTTTGCCTCAATAAATTTCATCTTGATTTCTTTTCTCAGACTACATCACTTAAAAAGTGCAGTTGAGACTAATATGTGTGATAGTCTCGAGTATGAGGAGCAAATCTTCTCATCAGAGGTGAGTATCTAAACCTTTACTTCTTCAGCGCTCCCTGGTTTTCCCTGTTGAATTGAAAGTAAGTACATCTGACTTAATATTATTTCAGATATGTTTGATGAAGAAGGATATGAGGTCTGTTCAGGACCGCTTATTCAAACAGATGGTGAGTAAATGGATTTAGTCAGGATCTCCAGGGCATCACTTTCATATTGCTCACGTCAGACTTTTCAAAAGCTGCTTCAGTTACAGTACGTGTTAGAATTAGATGGTCTGAAATGCTTTGGCATCCTTGTAGCAAGAGGAAGAGTTGATGAGTGTGCGAAGAGGACTACAGACCCTGTTTCTCCCAGATGTCTCCATGTTTTGATTTCAAGGAGAAAATGCAACTAAACAAGTATTTTCAGATTATTTTTAAAGGTTGTTCTTGTTTTTGAACATTGGTTATTATATTTATTTAAATCACAAAGCTATTTAAAAATGTTCATTTTTTATTATACTTTATTTAGATTTTCTATTGCATGTCCATTTGTTGGACACTTAATATTTTTGCATGTTTTTACTGTAAGTGCTATTGAGCAAATATTTACACAAGATTTTAAATACAAATAATGAATAGCTGTGAAAGCCATTTTCTTATAAAAAAGGCAGTTATAATAACATATAAAATGTAAAAAATGCATTTATTCATGAATTGTTAAACCAACCCCCCCCCCCCCCCCCCCCCTTACATTCAGCCCCCATAGATATGTTTACTGGTCAATTATAAAATAAAAATGGTAATTCAACATAACAAATTCCATAATATTCACAGCAGTAATGCATCACAGGAACATGAACCTCTTTGTCTTTTTTTCACTACAGTTCAAAAAATGTTTCAGTGGATTCAGCTTGATGATCTGTTTTTTTTTTTTTTCCAGAATCACAAGGCCTTATTATTACAAATCCGTTATATGAGCAAAGCTGTATTTGTAGACAACAGTAACCTAATTAATGCAGTTTTAGGGAATTTTATTTGTCTTAATTTTTTCTAGCTCTAAAATGAGTAGATTGGGATTCCAGAATTATATATGTTGATTGTAGGTACATTATATTTCTGGTATTCAAAAAAAAAAATCTTAAGGTTACCTTTTATGATTTGTCATTGTTGAGCATGCATGTTCCAACACTTCCTTTCATAAAATCTATCAGCCTGGGGGGTTGGGGTGGCGTCTGATTGCATTGTGACTTCAGAAGATTTTCTCATCCATTTTATACACCAAACTTAATTCCCAAATCACAGACCTCATTTTTAAAATAGAATTAAGGATTATCGATTTGGTATTTATATTGTTTGTGTTTCATAAATGTGACATGCAAGATTTGGCCCTAATTAGACCACGATCACACTTGTGGACGTGGCCCACATGTTTTTAATGTGATGTATATCTCACATTATCATGAACAGATCAGGGTCCTACAGTGACCCATGTGTGCTAAGAACTCTGCTTCACATGTCACTTATCCAGAGGTAAACAATCAAAATGGAGGCAGCAGTAACAGCCACTTGAAAATCTGCAGTGGAGGACGGTTGCAAATTTGGAAACAAATATCCCATAAACTGAACAAATGAGCAACAATCTATTTATTACTTTATACCCAGTAATTAAATTGCTAGGAACATAACATCCCACAAGAATGTTTATATAGTTACGATTAGATGACTTTTGCTATAGACAAAAAAATGGAGCATAAATTAAACGTCTGGCTATCCTGCCACTAAAATTCTCTCACCCTGTTATCGTCTAACAGGTAAATGGCCCAAATCCAATCTTTTTCTTCAGATGTACAAGGATTTGTCATATGAATAATAAATTGAACAGCATCTAATTGTAAATAAAGGAACAAGCTTGTGGCACTGCATTGTCCAAGCAATGAAATTAGTGTGTGCAAAATTAAATAAACATTCATTTGTTCTGTTTGTGGGATATTTGTTTTTAAATTTGCTGCCATCCTCCACTTCACATTAACATGAGCAGTAACTTTAGGCAAGTGTTACTGCTGCCCCCATTTTGATTGTTTACCTCTGGATAAGTGGCATGTGAAGCAGTGTTCTTAGCACATGCAGGTCACTGTAGGACCCCAATCTGTTCAGTCTAACGTCACATTAAAAAGATGCGCGAACGTAGCCACAGATACTAATTACTGAAAATAAGACAAAGAGCGTTTAGAAATGTTTTCTGAAGACAGTGTTCACAAAGTTTTTCACTTCTAGCACCCCCCACCCCCAAATGCTGACATAAACAACCCTGTTCAGACTGAATTTTGTACACTTGATATGAAACTCACTCAGAAGTACTAGACTCATTCTTGAGTAACTTTTTTTCTTCCTTCCTTTAAATGGAGCTTCTCACATGCACAGGAACTTTCGTCCCAGACTTGATTTCTTTCAGCAGCTATTTAAAAACTCCATTTTAAAAACAGATCCTCCGTCGCAACTGCACTTCTTCAGCCCCAGAGCGGAGGTGTCCACAGCTGCTGTTCTCGCCTCAAGGTGCTGTGCCCCCGCTCTGGAGACATAGCCTCCATCATAAACAGCACCCAAACACCGCCGCCCCCTGGTCAGCACCAGGACGATGGAAGAATAAGGACATCCCGTGGATGACGTCATCTCCAGGATTTCGCCATGTATGTGTGTTTTAACTTTTTCTTCACAGAAGAAAACCCTCTTCTACGGTCTGTGAAACCTGTGTGTGGAAAGATTCTACACATTAGCAATTGCACCTTTCAAAATGAAGAGCATGGTCAATATAAAGCTTGATCACATTGCGTTCATCCTTGGACTGTTCGTGGCAGTATGGTATTGAGAACTGCAAGAGCATCTCAGCATTCGAAGGTCAGCATTAAGAACAAAGATCCTGGTTTAAACGAAGCTCCCTTATAAGCAAAATGCTCTAAATCAAGGAGATCGCTGCCATTTTTAGTCCTATATATGCCTATATCAGGTGCTTTAAATCCCAGTCAGTTTGGCATTTTATTTCTGTCTATCTTTAGCTCAGTGTTTATAGCTCAGTGAGCTATAAATAGCATGGACACAGCTGTCAGAGCCCTGAACACTGACCTCGTTAGGTGCTTGCTTGAAGCATGCACCTCCATCTCGGTGCTTTTGAACTCATTCAGCTCTTTTCGGATGGCTGCCTGTGGAATCGCAAATGCAAAGCATTTTAGAGCATCCCTAAGTGGCCTGCGCAGCAACTACATATAAAAATAGTACAGCTCTAAAAAGTAAACCAAAGTGTGCAAGGTATTTTAAGTGTTTAGGGTTAATACAAAAGAACTTGTATCGGCTACACAAAGGTGACCTCAAATAATGTGTAGCTATGCTTTACCCTGGAACACTAGGTTTTCCACTGAAACATGAATATGACAAAAACCGCACATGTTGGTTTTGCTTTTTAGTTGTGTAGATGTAGACTTGCATCAACATTCGCTGGCACTGCCCTCTCACGTACCTTGTCAGCTGCAGACAGCCTGGTCCAAGGTTTGTCAGCTCTCCTGTCATAATCCTGCGCTTTAGCCACCTCGACATAATCACTAAAGCGAATCAGGATCTTTCTCTCTCTAAGTTCATCAACCGTTGGCCTCTGGTTGAGCTAAAAGAGAATAAGCAATATATAGCTCTTAGTTATCGGTCACAACTCACTTATTCATGCGTGTCATTTATTATTAAATTTTTCCTTTTCCTCTCTGAATACACTGGATGCTCAGTCTCACAATTTTAATAAGTGGTTCTAGTAACCTTCCTGGTCCACAGATACTTACATTAATTGCAATACAATAATGAATATAGTAAAAAAAAAAAAAAAAAAACTACAACTGCAGTGCTGACTTCCAGCATACTGTGCATGCTTTTACTTGAATGAATATATTTGCATATTTATGCAAAGCCATGACATTACATGGGTTTATTATATAGCAAACGTGTTGCGGAATGATATATATAGTCTAGTATAGCAGTTACAGTGAAGGCTGAGCAACCTTTTTGTTCAGCCTCTGTTTTATTTCTCTCCTTTCCTCTTGTTCAGTCTGGTCATTCCGCTCTGACAGAAGCAGAGACAAAAACCAATCAGCACTGACAGCATGAGTGACAGTTTAATTCATCAGCGGTTGCAAAATGACACTTTATTGGGCTATCCAATAATCAGTAAAAGAAGGAGTTTAACAGTCATCTCCTACTTACGTCTTACGGTACTTACATCTATTCCACAAACGCTAATTAGAATCTACTGGATACTCAAAGCGTGTAAATAATGGAGGACTCTTACAGCATGCTGGTGATGACCTGTGATCACTGAACAAATTTCAGTGTATTGATGTAATGTGTTATTTTTACCGATATGCAAAAAATGGGGCTACCTAACCAGCAAATCATACGTTTCGGCAAATGTTTTCCGTATGTAAATATTCGTGTACTTACAACGTATGATGAAAACAATTCATAACATCTCATAATTCATAACATGCATTATATTAATAAATTAATACTCACGTTTTAAGATATTTCTGCTTTCTAACTCCTCAACGGCCGGCCGCTGACTGAGTCTCCTGCGAAGAAATACGAAAATCACGTTCTGTACCGTCATTCCAGTTCAAAATGTAATCTTGCACTGTAAAATCTAATGTCTCAGTTAATTTCCATGGAAAATGACAGCGAACCGCTTTCGTGATATTCTAAAGGAAAGTTTCTCCGTCTTGAGCGTAAAACCTGACTACTTGAAATGCGCTCCACATCTGTTTGCCAAAGCGATGCGATTCGCCGCTAAACTGTTGAGGTCTTCAGTGATTTACTGCGTGGATGACTGAAGTCATTTTAAATTCTATTTGTTACACTGATGCGCTGTTGTTGGCGAGAACTGAAGCCCAGTGTCCCGTGACGTCTTAAAAGCGCCCCTTTAAACAGCCTGACACGTGCTGAGGCAGCAGACTTAGCGGCAAAGAGATGCTGTGTGTCCTGGTGGTGTAGGCTATCCTTGGGATCTCGAGGTACCATTTAAGCGCTCTCATAGCTGTCTAATCAGGTTTGAGTTTTCTACCTTAAAAATGATAACATTTAGTGGTAGGAATTCACGAATGATTTAAGCTGAAGTGAGGCAGAAAATCCCGTGGAGTAAAAAGGCTAACGAACAATTTAAGCTATTATCATTTATTCTAACCCCTTTCTAACGTCAGTAAAATTTAGTTTAACAATCACGAGGCATAGCAAAACTCCTGATCTGACGCATCCCTTTGAATCATCATTAACCTGGATACTACATTTCTTATCGGCCTACCTGACTGGACATCTTTACATAAGCTAAGTAACTTAAAGAAGCTCTTTACAATGCACAAACCTTCAGCTGAACAGAATTCCAACAGATGTGACAGAATTAATATTTCATGAGTTGAAATGGAGACTCCCAAAAGTCCTCTTTATTGACCTGCATCTAGAGTTGCCTGGTAACAGTGATTCATGGTGGCCCAGGGAGGCCCAGGTACTCGGGGCAAAAAGATGATTATTTGTAACTTTATTCCTACCCATCAAAAAACTTTTTTTCATTACTTTAAATGGAGAAGTGAGAAAACTATAGATTTGATTTAAAGATGATCGAAACATCTCATTTTCAGATTGTATAAGCTGGTGAGCCTGTGGTTCGTAGTTGCGAATTGTCACTTTATTAAGGAATAAAAGCAGAAACAGTTGCCTTTTAATAGAGTTGAAATGATGTTGGGACCAAAGTAAAGGTTTACCTTGTGTGGATGGCAGCAATAATAATATTAATAATATATGTTGGTGAATTGCAGGTCTGGCTACAGTTTACCCATGACCCTCCCATATCATTCACAGCATATTGTATCTCTATGTGTTTAATTTTCTCTATTAAAACACTTAGTAAAATCTGACTGAAAAGGGTTATATATGAATTCATTCATTAATAGTTTTTATGAGTTTTTAAATTTTTCACCAGCAACAAGTTAGACCATTTCCTAAAACAAAAATATCATTTTATCTTTATATTTTGTAAAAGAATACAGAGATTGAAGATTTGGCAAGTGCATTTCACAATTACATAATCATACCAAATTATATCACAAAGACTTAAACCTTTAAGACGAGCACTTAAACCCTTCAGAATAGGCTATTACACTGCTTTATATTACCGTGAGCACCAATTCAGGGACTTATCATGGAGAAAAGGATGGTGCACTGCAATCCATTATTCACTACTCTGAGCTCTAAAAATAGCACCATGCATGTCTTCCTTCTGTAGAAGTGCAGAGCAAGCTAAAGATAGTAAGGTCGTGACACTGCATTGTCAAAACATCACTGTCATCTGCAGATGCAGGATTCTGATTTGGGCTCAAGGCTTTAGGCTGGTTTGCAATTTTTTCTGATCCAAGTCCAAAACGTTTGGCTTCTGGACCTCCAGGCAGAAGTATTTTCAAAGTGTCTAGCAAGTCTAGATCAGTTTAGTTATAACCCATTCATAATCTGCCAACAACCTGGGGGAGGATGGAGATTGATGAATGTTACTCCACAGATGGGTAAGAAGCCATTCAGTTTCCTTTTTGATACCATGGATGACACATGATACCTCAGCTCCAGTAATAGGTCTTACATACAGACTTCTGAGTTACCCTTAACTATCAATAGAAAATGCAATAGAACTGTTCTTAGAACTGTATCAAAGAACAATTTTAAGCAGACACACTGGGAGGCAGACCATACATTGGCAAAGTATCAGACATTTATTGTAATCTGATAGCACCAAGTGCTTCTGGAAAAGGACTGATAAAGCCCTGCTTAAACAAATTAAGTTACATGAATAACTGGTAACTTTCCACTTATCCTCATTATGTCTGTGGGACACTTATGGTTTTTACTTTGTTTTTGAGGGGTGATTTGAGGTGATTATATGGAATATTTAATTAGATATTTATAGTAAAATATAATGTATCTAACTAAAACCTAATTATATTTTAGCCTCAAGTGCATGTCTTTATTTTAGTTAATAATTTTGTTAAAAAAGGTACACTAGACATGCCTTGTCCAATGAAACAATGGCATGTTTTAGGATTAGTAGAGAGTATAATTTTCAGCACTTTCTGCTGTAGCCAAATCACATCATCAAAAGCGAGGATGACTGGTACACACTGGCAGCGCCTTCTAGACGCAGTACTGTGTGCCTGTGCAGAAGAGTATGTGCTGTACTCAGCGATGCCAAGCCTAATTAATTATGTAAAAGGAGGAATGACCAGACATGTATCTCTGAGTCCTGTGCAGTGTTGCAGGACGGCTGCATTGCCTGTCCAGTCACAATGCACATTTCTGAGCACCTTTGGTGAAATCACAATGTCAGTATAACTGATCGGTACGATATGCAAAAAGAATCCAGCTGCAGTCGCAGTATTAATCACAGTCGCAGCTTCTTTAGGTCATCACAGGGTGGTAGCGCCACATGCTAATGCTTCCAGCTCTCCCTTAGTTGACTAAAGGGCTGATATTGAGTGTGACTTTACAATACTGCACATTCACTTTCTCAGTCAAAAACCTACAAGACCAGTTCACCAAAAACCCTTTACTTTGTCTGCCAGAAAAATATCTCAAAAACAGAGCTTGAGGAATACAATCAATTCATAGCTGTCAGGGAAATGGTTGGCAAATCCTCATTTTCAGTCAGTAGCAGCACACAAATGAATCCAGTGAAGAGACGTAGGAGGTAAGCCACTCAAAATACATCAGATCCTAGCTCACCTGTGTAATCCCCACTTCTGTTATTTACCGGTGATTCCTATCTTCCTGAATCTCACCATTACTCAGCGCAGGCCATGTTTTGACAGGGCTCAGAAGGTCATGTCTGAGCTGCATGTTATAGTGTTGCAGCACCAGGCAGCAAGACGTTTACAATCTGGCAAATGTTGAGCCGTGGATTAAGCCATATGCACGTTCACATCATGAGCAAAACACAGCAGTACCAGTTTTGTTCATATATTCATCACTTCTTTGTGACTATGCCTGTTATCCTTTTTCTTTATTTTGGGGAAAACTGGGAGTCCTTTGTTTAACGATTCAAACTGAGTTAATCCTAGCAGTGCCACCAGATTAGAAATATATGGCCAGTTTGCAAAATTACTTGAGACCAGCACTAGCTCTGGTTTGGCGATGTCCGTGTTGCATCCCTTTGAGCCTTGTGTAAGACATCGAGAAGCCCATGGCGACTTACTTGGCGAGCTTCGTTTCGATTTGCTGACGGATCTCTTGTCTCTCCTGGTCGCTGCGTGCGGGGAAGATGTTCCTGTCCTCCAGTTCTTGCTTGCTGGGTCGGTTCCTCAGCTTTACAGCCAGCAGCTCTTTCCGCATTCGCCTCGGCAACGTTCCTACATATATGGACACGAGGTCAGGCAGATACTTTCACAGTGAGAGGACACCGCATGTCGATGTGCTGCAATGCTTCCTACAGTATTAGTGTGTCTAACAATATAAGGATCCTCATACATCATGTATCCTTTTCTGTCATCTTTACCATAAATGAAGATGAATTGGGCCATAGATCAACCTTTATCTTGGCATAAGTATAAATTTAGCCCAAAGTTATGATTTTTGGCATTCTAACCCTGACAGAAGATAACACTTTTAAATATAAACATTTAAAAAACAAACGCTTTTGCATCTGGGGAGGTATTAACCGAAACAAGAAAATGTCAGTGAAATTCCGTGAAAACATCCCCATACTATTCAAAGAGGAGACAATATCTCCATGTAAGTCACAGTGTTTTCAATGTTCAGCATGGTCTTTGTTAATTGCCTTTTAAATGTTATGTACCAGAGATGACAGACTCATTCCAGCTGTCCATGTCGTATATGATTCCTGAGGCGTCAGTGAAGCAGTGGCTATGTCTCACGTTCTCCTTGTTCTCCTCTGCCTCCTTCCTGCTCTCCACCTCCCCACTGGGCTCTCGCTCCGTGCTGGAGGAGACAGAGAGAGACAGATGGATCCAGTGATGTCTCACACCCAGTCAGAACCTTCTGAGCAACTCTGCATTACATAGCATATTATCACTTGATGCTTTTGTAGTTTCTGACAAATCACCTTTTTTATGAGGGTGACTTCAACCAGGTGTTTGAACATCAAACAAGGCCTTCTACACTGTGGGCAAATGCTGTTCTCTTACCAGTTACAAGGACTAGATAGCTGGTAGAGGAGAAGACGTCCTAGTCCTCACTTACCTCTCCTGCCGGAGCTTTGTTGCCAGGGCACGGTGCAGTTCCTCAATAATACAGCTAGGGGGCAGCGGAGGATGCATGGAACCTATATGAGGCGATCCCATGGGATTGGAGAAAGGTCCTCGCAGCACCACAGGACTGGGGCCCTCCAAGACCCGGGGCACCTCTTTAGACAGGAAGGAGTTGGGTTGAGGCACCGCTGTGTTGGTGACTTTGCCTGGGTCTGCACAGCCAAATATTCACACACAGGCATGCAGACCTTTATTCACGCAGCTGATTGTGTCCGTTGTAATATCGCTGAAGAGAGCCAACACACCTTCCTCGGTGCAAAGCTGAGACACCAGAACAGCGTGGTCGCTCGGAGGAGACTGTCTTTGAGGGACTGTGTCGTTTTCATCGTCCTCTCTCTCCTCCACGTTAGCGTTCATGCCCTCGGCATCAGCTACTGATGGGGCCTCGTCCTCCTCCTCTTCCTCTGGCTCACTTCTGCTAGGCTCTTCTGTCGTCTCACTATCTTCTAAGGAGTCTGGAACTGATGGTCAAAATGCATGGTGGTTAAAAACGTGACAAACACAGAATCTTGACATATGCACCAAGACTAATGGAGGTCAGAGAGACTTTGTCACCACCTATTGGCCTGAGTGTATAGTTTAAACGACATCACTTTTTGTGCGACAACACATCGTAACTTCGCTTTATCTTACATAATATTTCCTCCACATGTGTTTTATCCTTATAGATATGTTCAAAATCGTTTTTTAGATAATATCATTTAATAGATCCCCTCAGGTCCATTATAAAGCTGTATGAATGAGGTATTGGTGTAATGAAGTACTGCAGATAGGTCCTCACCAAAGAGATGGTCGTGCTCTGAGCTGAGGTACTCCATACTGCTGATGCTGAGGATGGGCCCCTGTGAGCATGGCAGCCGCAGGTCGTCATCCGCAATGCCCTGAATTGGGGAGCTGGGATCTGGAGAGTGGAGGCCACAGGCCAGGGCCACATCTGCGCACACACACACACACAATCACACACACACAGCAAGAAGCGTCATACCATCCGAACACTCAGCAAAAGTCACGCCTGTACACATTTTGATTGTTATTTGTGACACAAGCTGGGTGGCCTATGAAAAATAAACACGGGCCAGCAGGGCTGCACAAAATATCATTTGTTAATCAATATCATGATTCTGGCTTTGATGGATACAGAAGGTTGCACTGTTCTGACGGATTCTCAATATCCAAATGTCTTGACCAATCTTAAATGTTCTCACATGAGCGTAACCGAGGATGGTTTGATGGCACTTTTCCCTAGAACCAAATGTAAATCACTCTGGCAAAAATGCAGTGTAACATCACATTAAGAGCTCACTAGCATTCAGCTGTGTAATGGCCATGTACTGCGTCGCCCGTGCAGGCGTGCAGACGAAGGCGTGAGCCACGCTCTGGTCTGGCCAGCAGCGTGACAGCAGCCCTGTGACAGCGGCCTCACCTGTGGAGCTCTGTTTCATCTTCTCGTTCTTCTTTTTCCTCCATTTCCACGGGCGGAAGAGGCGGCCGAGCGTGGCCAGCTTGCTGTGACGGCGGATGGGGGGCGTGTGTGCACCGCTCACCAGGCAGCCGGAGCGCAACACCCTCTCCGGCTCCATCACGTCTACACACACACACAGAGGTGCAGGCAGTGTCAGCGCACGCTCTTTCCACACTCACTCAGGGCCCGAAGCTTTAAGTAGCGCACGACAGCTTCTGAATGGTACAACTGGGGTTCGGCCTGGGGAAGATGATTGTTTGGGTTTAAAATGGCTGCAGAAAGGTGGGAGTGGCTGCAAGGTTTTGTTGAAACAAAAAAGGAAAAGCACATGGGTATACCTAGTTCTAAAAAAAAGGCTTCTATTTTGTTTTTCTTCTTTTACAGCTTTTGTATGGCAAATGTGTCCTGCCTAAGACCACATTAAGGCATACATCAATATCAAAGGCACTGGTGTAACACCAAAATGTAAAACAAAACGTACAAAACCCAAACCTGACTGGCATATGGTGAATACTAGTGGAGTGCAGTAGGAGGGGTTTATGATCAGTCTGTACCAGCATGCATGATCAGCTGTGCTCCCCGCTAGCCGTGTCTAGGATGGAGATCGTGAAGCAGTGCAGAGAAGGTGGCTGAACGTGGGAGTAAATAGGGCTGGTGTCCAGCAATCTGGAGGGTAAATAGGTCTGAATAGGTCAATAGGAACTCATAGTTTGCTGGTAGTCCAGCATTCTGAAGGTAATAGGTCTGGTGTGCACATAGTCTACTGGTAGAGTCTAGAGTTCAGCAATCTGAAATAAAGAGTCTTGAGACCTGTAGCTTTTGATATGCCTGTATAAAACCCTCTGCTTTGCAAAAAAACAAACAGAAATAGACATAAATATTTTTAAAATACTAACAAATAAACACAAACAACAATGAAAGCACATGCTTACACCCAGGAATGTGTTTCTGTACAAACAGCCTTTAGTGAACACTCCATTCACTAAGCAAATGACTCAGACTTCACATGCGTCTAAAACGGGCTTGAGTGGGCAGGAGTGCCGTCAGTGAATGGGGAGAGACACACGGCGCATGTGGACGTCCTCGACCCCAGAGCGGGGAGGACGCGGGTCGGTCCACCCTGTGCGTCTGGCCCAGTCAGCGGCACCGCCTCATCCGGGTCCGGCTCTATAAACACGGCGGCGTGGCGAGCTAGCGGAGCTGTGGTGAGCGCCCAGCTGTTACTATGGTTACCGCTCCTCCAGATGCGTAGCTGAGCCACGCCCCCTCGGAGGCAGTATGAGCGCAGCGCGAGGGGCTGTCTGCTACGTGGAGGACGGGGGGAAGTGGGTGGAGTGTGTCTGCAGAGAGAAGGGGGTCTGTTGCTATACGGAAGTGCTTGCAGAAAATCCCAAACAGCCAATCATCGAGCGGCTATTCATAATATATATATATAGTCAAGTATGCCACCCTTTTAAATAGAAAGGGTGGGTATCAAGCAGAGGCCTGAGATAAGCTGCTATGGCTTTGTCCTGTTCTGTAATATCCAAAACTGGATAATACAGGTAATGTAATATTTCAGTATTTGCCATTAGGCTAGGCCACTGTAACATAGGATGTGGTTTTACAAAACATCAACGCACCCAAAGACTAAAAACTGCTGATGTACTTGCATTAAATTCCTTTGTATGGTACTGACAAAGAAGAAGAAATCCACTGCTGCACGAGGACCACTGGGAGCTTTTCACGGAAAAGCCATGGGAGAGCAGCTATTCATGAAAGCAATTACAAAGAGCAGAGCCAGGCATTTTAATCATACACAGCCAGTCAGCACATATAATGCCAGAGTGCAAGTGAGAAGGAGTCATTTCTCTGTGCCAAGACACTGAAGTACCTGCCAAGTGGCCACCAAATTCTTATATTTTTGTGTGTATGTGTGTAAATAAATACATTATATATATATATATATATATATATATATATATATATATATATATATATATATATATATATATATATATATATATATATATATATGAGTATATGTCTCATGATGCATATAATAAAATAAAATGTTTTGAGCCTGAAGCCTAGATGTTTAGGTTAAAAATGAACATTTCCACAGGCATTACATAGAATATAGTCATGCACTTTTAAGGCACATGAAAAAGAAGCATTAACCTACGTGGTTTAAAAAGGTAAAGCCATCCTGATTTCCCTTTCCAGACGTTCCATTTGGGCTGCAGAGAATGTTACTTCGCTTACAAAAAGATGCCAGGCATGCAAATTCTGTGAAGCGACATGATTGTTTGAGATCCCGAAATGGCCCAATGCAGGCAGCCATCACAGCAGAGCAGGAGGGGCCGCACAGCCACTGTCGTTTGGTGTCTGTTCTGCTGGTAGCTACGTCAGCAACGCATCCCAAAAAATACTAGCTAGCGTGGGCTGCCCATTCTTAAAAACACATTTTTACTCATCTGCACACAGTGCATTTGGCAACGATTAGTTATCTTCATTCATGAAGAGGAGAGCTTGCTATATACATAAGGGTTTGTACTATGAGGTAACAAATACGTCTCAGAATAAAATTGTATATATTTATTAAGGTTAACTTAAAACATTCTGTGTGAGCACATTATGCATAAGGCTAAATCAAAACATCTTTAGCCTTGTGTTTAAAATATATTGTGAATATTTTGTGTAAGATACATTTTTACTTGTTTAATATGCCATCTGAACCTGTACACTGAGACGATACCTCCCTTTTCAGACCAGAGGCTGACCAGTCATTAGAGGTCCTCTATAAATGGTAACAGAGTTGCTATTGGCTGGCTCACTCTCCTTTGATGCCTGATTAATCTATGTATTCGTTCTCAGCCTTGGAGAACAGCCCATACAAACGGGCAGACGGCAAAGCCTCTTTATCTGGTAATGCTAAGTAAATGCTGAGTGGCTGTTATTGTAATGTCACCCCAGAGATGAAAGAGAGAAATGGGGAATATTCTTCAATTTATCAGTGACTGTGCGGGTGAGGATACGGTCTTGGGCACTATGGCAGTGATGACCCTTATGTGTTGGTAGAGCTTGTCCTGGCCACTGATCTGAGAATTGTTTTATACCATTTTTGATAAGGTGTCTCTATAAAGAGAAGCGCCCCAAGGCCAGTGTCAAGGGTTAACGTCTGACTGGAACAATAATAGAAGTCTCCCCAGGTGACCAGTGCTGCACTGACCGCCTTCCTCGGGTGTAAGATAAGGATTGGTAAGACAGACGTGTCTTTGTCTATGTGACCTTTATTTGTATGTTTCCTGGTCTAAAAATATAACAACAAAAGCATAGATCCCACTAGGATTACCGAGAACCAAAAAACAGTGTCAAGTGCCAAGCTGTGAGCTCAAAGACATAAATGTGAATGACAGTCCTCTTAATGTATTACAACCTGATCTACTTTATAGAGATACAACCTGGTATAAATGTGCCATGGTGCATATATATAAAGGCATGTTGCCAAATGTAGAAGACGAAATATGGAGCAAAAGGTCATAAGGCAATATCAACATTGCAATCATACAAATAGAAAAAAAAAACAACAAAAGAAGAATCTAGAATGATTGGCAGATTAAAGAGGAAATACAGCAGTCTACTACTGACCCAGTCAACAGGACGCTATGAATATCTAATAATATGATATTGAAAGATGCCTTTGAATTAGCACACGTGCTAAAGAATCCAGAGCAAAGGTGTTTCCAGCACCCCATACCCTCATGCACATCTTCTGTTTCAGCCCAGCATGAATGTTGCCAACTGCTATGTGGCATGTTTTGGTACAAAGCAATTCAATCCGGGCGCTATCTGTTTCCAATCCTATGAACTTCCATGTCTCATCAGCTACACTTCACATTTCTTTTTTGCAGTCCTCTCCTTGAACAACTATAAATTTTCACAAATGTTCACCTTTAGCAATAGATGCGCGTGGATCTGGGAGGCAGGTACCGTGGGTGGGAACGCTGCAGACTCATTGTCCTCAAAACAAATGGAAGCCCTATCGTTTACCCCCCAGCTCTACAACTGTGCGGCCATCTGTTTGCAGACAACCGCCTCTGGTATAGCCTCCTCTATAGAAGTCGGAAAATGGAACATGCTACATAATGGGACCCTGCTACAACTTTCACTCAGGTTAGAGAGATAATGCACCCGCTTTGGAGAGACTGGGGATTAGCAGATGAAATACATGTCTCATCTATGGGTCCAGAATTTTAGGACCCCATGAAACATCAGCTTAAAGAACCAGTTTTTTTTTTCTAGGCAAAGAAGAGCATCATAATAAGCTAATGATGGTTAGGCAGTGTTAGTCTTGATTGTGTGCATGAGAGAGCTCACAATATCATTGCAATGAGAAAATACGAATAAGAAGAGAACAAACATGTAGATAAAAAAGAATCAGGAAGTGATATATAGCTCCACTGTGAGTCACAACAGCTGTGGACGTCTCAGAACAGGAAGAACCTTCTGCGTGGGAAGCAATAGTGCAGAGACTCTCTCTCTCTCTTTCTTTTTCTCTTTCTCTCTCTCTATCTCGCTCTCTTCTTTATTGTTTTTAAGCTTTCTGCCTTAACGTGCAGAGATTTGTGCAGTGCTCACGTCTGAAATTCTCCTGCGTCTTATTAGGTAAATGATTTCAAAGCATTGTAAGAGTTGGCCTCTCCTCATCCACACCCATGCTCTCGTCCTGAGATGATCTGAGATGTAAAAGGCCACACGTGAAGAGACGAACCCCACAGGACCACATACAACCTGTAATGGTAAGTTTTCCAATTTTGCGAAACAAGATAATATTGGAGTTAGACTGTGCACTCATTTAATTTAAGTGAAAAGGTTCTGTGTGACACTAAGGACGGTTTCAATACAGAAGGAAAGGTTACATGGTTCCGCTGCTTCGTTACAGGACTACCTCCACTCTAACCTGTCCTCACAGACCATGTTGTCACCCTTTCACATCAGAGAGATGTAGCAGGTCATAGGAAAATGTCCCTGAATACAAGAGTAATATGTATTAGCATTTCTAATGGGTGCTGTCTTTATCTTCTTAGCTCTTTTGTCCCTTACTCTGCAGGGGTGGATGCAAATGGAATCAGGTGGGTGGGACCTGATGTGAAACATTATTGTCTTCTCTAAACTGCACTCAGGCCTCTTCTAAAAACATATACAGTCCAGAATCTGTACATAGAAATTGCCTGGAGTTGTTTGAGTTTGTATAAGTTACATAACTAAAGAAAAAT
The DNA here is from genome assembly GCF_052324685.1 of Brachyhypopomus gauderio. Lineage (NCBI taxonomy): Eukaryota > Metazoa > Chordata > Actinopteri > Gymnotiformes > Hypopomidae > Brachyhypopomus > Brachyhypopomus gauderio. The sequence continues at coordinate 1,803,261 of NC_135231.1, read as the reverse complement.
ACATCAGTCAAGGCAATTGGTTCCCATTAAGCTGGTGAACTCATCAAAGGTTTTGCAGTGACGTGAGTGACTGCATCACAGCAACTCCTAATCTTTCAAATCCATCGGCCTCTTCTGATGCGAGGAACACCCGTGTGCGTTGGTTCAACTCAACCTGCACCGATTCAATGGACGTCTTATCTAATGAAAAAGGACCCGGCAGCACTGAAGAATGGCCGCCGCTTTCGAAGAATTGCGCCAGAGGCATTCCTGCAGGACGCGCGTGCGGAGACACGTGCGCGCGTGTGTAGCGCGGTAATCCGGTTGGCTGCGGCGCTCTCTCTGGTGCTGAAACCCCCACAGCCGTGGAGCAGAATGAGCTCTGAATCCTGTCCTACTGTAAGTGAATGAGACGCAGTGGCGCCAAACGAAGGGGGGGCGGTTTCAAGTCCGCGTTTGCGTAGGCGTCTGGATGAACGAAACGGCCGCATTGAACCCGCTGGACCTTTTTCGTGGCTCGTTCTCTAGTGGAAAGGGAACAAATGCCTGAAGTGACCCACCCTTCATGTACGTGTGTGCTAGATTATTAGCTACCACTGCATGAGCAGCACAGCGTTCGCACCGCTGTTTCAACCAGTGGAGCCGATGATCACATCACACGCAGCCGCAAATTGCGGCTAGAGACGGAACGCGATGCCGCGCTTCTAATGAGCTGAATCCTGCCCTCTCATTGCACTCTTGCTTACAGAACCGTCTGCCCCATGATTCTGCATGGAGCACATATCAGTCACTTAAAAATCAGATCCACCCTACAGTCTCTCTTCATTGTTCTGTTCATTCTGTCTCCCCTCCCCCTTTTCATCCCTTCCTCCCACTCCCTCTCCGGCTATTTTCTTGCTCTGTCCGTTTTCCTCTCTCTTGCTTTTCTTCTTCTCCTTTCACTTTATTCTCTCCCTCTCTCTTTCCCCTCTCTCTCTCTCTTTAACCCCCCACCTCCCTCCCTCCCTCTCTCTCTCTCATTCCTTTTCCCATCTCCGTGAGCCGCACCACAGTCATGCTCTCACTTACAGTTTAACGCGTGCGGTGCCTCGGTGGGCGGTTCCACCGATTCACCGCTGAACCCCCCCCCCCCCCCCCCCCCCCAGCTCCAGCCAACGCCGTGCCCATCAATGCCTGCACTGATGCGCTTACGGACGGGCTTGGCGGCTCCGCAGACCCCCCACGACGGTTCTGGTCCGCTCAGGGAACATCCCCCATGACTGTATTAAAACCCCACAATTGAGTGCCACACAGCAATGTGATCCGGAGGTAAAATGGTCCAGGACATCCATGATCCATGCTGGCACGCCCCTCGTGGGCTACCTGTTTGATCCCTGTTTAAAAAACAGTAGATTATCCCACAGTCCTTCTGTAAGACTGCACAGTGCTTCTCTCTTTCTCACTAACCAGTTCTATTTAGGGTCTTTGATTCAGCCGGAGTGGTCACTGGGGTGTGTTAGAACGTGGTCCTGAGAGGTAGTTTGTATCATCATCTCTCGGTCTGTGGCTTTTCACACACACACACACACACACACACACACACACACACACACACACACACACACACACACACACACACACACACACACACACAGTTCTGGTTAGACCAAGGAAAACCAGGACTCCACAACTGATCATTTAAATTAAGTGTAGTGAATTAAAAATGAATTAAAAACAGCCAGATGAGCAAGATGTCAGCTAATAGATTTAATGTCTTTGCGCAGTAGTTATAAACACAACTACGTATCAGCTCAGGCTTCCAATGAATCACATTTCTGTTGCAAGTGCTGTGAATAATCTCTGATGGCACCAGTGAGTGGCATTTGACGGTATCATGGGTGGATACAGTTTTAGACTAGAATACTCCACTGAGAGCAATATGAGTAGGCATTAAAATCCACAGTGCAAATTTCTGCTAACTAATGATACATAGCCTTTTTCTTGAGTCTCTGAGAAAAGCCATTTCCTGTATGGCCAAAGCCATTTCCTGTATGGACAGAGAAGAGCTCCCACAGAGACCTGTCGACTTGAGGTCTCTTACAGTGATTTAGTAAAACTGCTTCTGGTGCACTTTACAAGGTCAACTGGACACCTGCAACTTTATCCAGAATCCAAAGCACAAGCTGCCTACTAACCTTTCATAGACCTCAAGTATAGAAAGAATCCCACCCATTCTCTTCATGTACTTACGGCTTAAATCAATGGGCTCAATTACGTTTGCCCCAAATCCTGGTACTTAGCTTCCGCATAAAACTGTTCCTGTTTTTCAAGAGACAGAGCTGTTGAAATTAATAGGTAGGCCAGCGGTTTCCAAGTATATTTATATCCTCATGAATTCTGTGAATTCACACAACCTTGCATTTTATCTGTCGAACATACTCACACACCTACTCCCTTCTTTAACCTCTTTTTTTCTCTCAGAACCAAACATACGATTCCAGGATCCAGTAAGCCTCCAGCCTTGGGCCTAACAGACAGCAATACCTTCACTACTTTAAACACCAACATTGTTGCTTGGTGCTTTAACTGTATGATCTAGCTGGCTCAGTATTTTAAGATATGTACTGCACCACTCACTTTAAAATGACTTTTTAGAGAACATAGGACAGAGCCTTAACTGGATGTGAAGTTGGAAAAGTAGTTTAGTCCAGCAACAATGACAAGTCTTCATACATAGTTGCTTGATGTTCCTGGCCGTTAAAGAATGAAGCTGTTGCCAGAAGGGTGAGGTGAGGGTGAGGTGAAATGAGGGTGAGGTGAGGGTGAGGTGAGGTGAGGGTAAGATGAGAGAGAGGTGAGGGTGAGATGAGGGTGAGGTGAGGGTGAGATGAAGGTGAGGTGAAGATGAAGTGAGATGAGGGTGAGGTGAGGGTGAGGTCAAAGTGAGGTCAGGGTGAGATGAGGGTCAGATGAAGGTGAGGTGAGGGTGAAGTGAGATGAGGGTGAGGTGAGGGTGAGGTGAGGGTGAGGTCAAAGTGAGGTCAGGGTGAGATGAGTGTGAGGTGAGGTCAGGGTCAGATGAGGGTGAGGTGAGGGTGAAGTGAGATGAGGGTGAGGTCAAAGTGAGGTGAGGGTGAGATGAGTGTGAGGTGAGGTCAGGGTCAGATGAGGGTGAGGTGAGGGTGAAGTGAGATGAGGGTGAGGTCAAAGTGAGGTGAGGGTGAGATGAGGGTCAGATGAAGGTGAGGTGAGGGTGAAGTGAGATGAGGGTGAGGTGAGGGTGAGGTCAAAGTGAGGTCAGGGTGAGATGAGTGTGAGGTGAGGTCAGGGTCAGATGAGGGTGAGGTGAGGGTGAAGTGAGATGAGGGTGAGGTCAAAGTGAGGTGAGGGTGAGATGAGTGTGAGGTGAGGTCAGGGTCAGATGAGGGTGAGATGAGGGTGAGGTCAAAGTGAGGCGAGGGTAAGGTGAGAGTGAGATGAAGGTGAGATGAGGTGAGGGTGAGGTGAGGACGAGGTCAGGGTCAGATGAGAGTGAGGTGAGGGTGAGGGTGAGGTGAGGGTGAGATGAGGGTGAGGTCAGGGTGAGATAAGGGTGAGGTCAGGGCTTTTTACCCGTGCCAGACTATCTCCTCCTGCTACTCAGAAGACCAGTAGAAGACCAGCTGTCAAATGGCCACTCCACTCCCTGAAGCACCTCTAGAGCTAGAGAGGCACCCAGGATGATGGTTGTGGTTTTTTGTTGTTCAGGACTGAAGAAAGGTGGGAACCAGTGAACAGAGTAACAAGAGCAGGACTCAAGTCCTCCTACGTAGTAGGAAATTACAAATGGGAAGACTCAAGTGAGTGTGACTTGGGAAGTGAGTTAAACATCAAACAGCTAAACAAGTGTAAATATAAGAAATGACACATAAAACTAACACACATCCCATACATTTTCACCAGCATTGCATGTGTCACTAAGGGCGTACTCACACTAGGCTCTGTGATCCGGGCCCGGGCACGGTTGACTGCCGAAGCACGGTTCGTTTGGCTAGTGTGAGCGCTCCGGATCAGTTAACCGTGCTCGGGCCCGCTTGAAGAGGTGGGCCAGGGCACGATTCATGTGGACTCGGGCACGGTTCGCTTCTAGTGTGAGCGCTATCCGTGCCCGGGCCCACTTGGTGCCTCGTGTGATTGGTTCATTTCGCTGGAACTCAAACATGACGTCAGTGATGCGATGCTCACGTTAAACAGTCATAGCGGCAAAGCGATTAGCAGACAATCGTTGTGTTAAATTATCGATAAATCTGTGCTTGCACCGTGTTTCTGCACTCCCAAAACGACTCCAAAAATACAATAAAAAGAGAATCGTGAACTCCATAGTGTTGTGCGAGCGCGCTTTTTTTCCAAATAAAGCGGCGTTGTGGTGACGTAAGCGTGCTCGGACCGGGTTGCTGAAGCCAGTGTGAGTGCAGGCCAGAGGGGGAGGGGGGATAACCGGGCCCCAGCACGGAACGAGCAAACCGTGCCTAGTGTGAGTACGCCCTAAAATATCACTTTGTGAATCTAATATGCAGTAATGTAACATTCACAGCCATAGTTTACATCCAACAGTTATGCTATTGGATCCCTAATGAAGAAGAACTCAAAGAATTTGAGGTGTGTGTGATTTATAATTCATACGGTAAGATTTTTATGCTTGCAGTTGTTCACAATGGATGCAGATCTGTACCTTGGGCCAGTGTATGGGGCAATTTTCAATTCTGTGAAAAACAGATTATTTTAAAACATTGTACAGAAAAAAACAGAAAATACGTTTTAAAGCCGATCTGATAGATCTCCATCTATATATTTTCCACACGCATTCATTAATAATTAAAAAAACATCTTCTATTTAAGAGTAATTGCATTTGAGGCCTAACCTCAGCTGAAGGCCATGAAAGCCTTTTCTTCTAATATTAGATAATAGCAGTGGCCCTTATGCTTGGAGTTACTCCTGTGGAGTATTTGAGGCACTTCTCCATCAATACTGCATTGTGACTACTGTAGTGCACACTGCACCTGCTTACATTAGTGAACACACGGCTGTGTTTCTCGGGGTAGTGAACTCCTGGAGTGAGGCCGTGCAAAATCAGAGATAAATAGATTGACAGAGGTTCAAGTTATGCGGAAAAACGGTAACTCGTGGACCTGGACGTCCATCCCGCATTACCCACAGTGCCTTGCTCTGGAGAGCGCTCCCTCTCTCCGGTCTGTAGTCCATGCCACTGATGAGTCATTCCTACCGCTGGCACGGTACTGACCAGCATGAGGCTCTGACCAACATTCAGAGAGTCGGGCCTCAGCAGCAGGAGGGAAACACGTCCCAGCAGGAGCGAGTATTAAGTACACATGCTCCAAAAGAACCATAATCTATCAACGCATGCACAACACAGATGTGAAACACTGGTAAATACACGAGCCGGGATAGGAACACCAGTATAGGTGTTTCACCTAACCTAAAGAAACACCTTTCTGCTATTGGTACTTTGTTGGGTGCACTTATCTCATTGGTGCCTTTAATACATATAAAACAGACTGTGACATAGGTGTTGCCATAGTTCATCCACCCCATTTATCACCAGCCCCTCTCTGAGCAAAGGACACACTGACCACAGTGTGATCACTGCCTTCTCACACACTTGGATCTCAGACATGGTGTCAGACTATTCTCAGCCTACCATTAACACTGCCGTGGCCATGGCGTGGCTATAGGTGTTGATCTGGAACAGTTTAAACACAACAGTGATGAGGGGTATTCAGCCAGTAGTCAGACTATAATCACTGCCCACTGCTGAAGGGTTTGAAGATTGCTACAAACCGTGACAGCAACAAGACGCGCCCACAAGATGGGGTGTCTCCAATAAAGTGCACGTGTCATTAAATCAATGACTTGTCTAATTTCACTCATGTTCTGTGCAGATAATATTAACAGTGAGGGCATCAGGGGAGGCAAGCCTCAGTTCACTCAGGCTCAAGGTGTGACTTGTGCTCCTAGGTTCAGTGAAGAGATACAGTCAGCAATGTCAAATACAAAAGTCAAGAATAGTGACATAAGGTCTGGATTTGTTCCTGGAAAGCCAAACCTGACTGGCAAGTTTAGCCCTCCAGCTCAGAGTGCTGTGAGTGCTTCTCCACGAGGTTCATCTCCTGTTGAGATAAAATTCACCCTGAGGCAGGAGCTCCCACAAGAGAAAGAGTACAGCAACCCCGTAGTGAGGGACCTCCGCTGCGTGGATGCGGATGAACACGTGGCGAGAGCTCCGCCTTCATCGTGATGCAGCACGTCTTCTTCAGCAGTCCTGAAGAGCACCAGAGTCTGGCTGGATGGCGATTGGGACGTTTAATGAATTGTCACTTAGCTGAGAGAAAGACCTATGCATTAACCACACTACCTTCAACTGGCATGAGTCAATGAGAAGCAAGAGTCATTAGCAAACCTCTGAAGACTCACTCCATTACTCTCTTTCTTCGATTCTCAGCTTTCCTCTCTCTCTCTCTTTCTCTCTCTCTCTCTCTCTCTCTCTCTCTCATCACATCTCATAGCATCAGTGATTTTCTTGGCCACCTATAATTAGGACATTTGTATTCTACCATACATCATCAAATGCATAATTTCACAAGACACATTAACCTGCCAGTCAACGGAGACTACCGATCTGGGAAGAGCACAATATATGAGACACTGATCAGATTTTACCCTGGATAATATCTCAGATTAAAAGATCTAAAATTAGTCATGCACACCCTTGAAATGTGTCATGCATGACACACATGAAGTGGATTCCTGCTGAGGAGAATGCTGTTGGGTAGACAGTGACTGACATCTGTAGTGTTACTTACCAGAGAGTTGAAGAAAGTTACTTTTGTGTGTAAGGTTGTTCACTAAAAGCTAACCAGAGCAATATAAATGAAGAGAAACTCAACAATGCCATCCAAGCACATTTAAAAAATAAATCACTACATTCATTAAGGGAGCATCACCTCTGCTCCGGGACATGGCTTGTGAGAACCAACACTTATCGTGACTATAAGGAATGAGGCTGTGTCAGCCTACATACCCAGACTAACAAACTGGGAGGATCCATTACAACTGTGTCTTTGTGTTGGACACCTGCTGATAGTGCACCGTGCCAGAACAGGAGGTCCTTGCGTGATCGCCATATAACAGAGGTAAGATTCAGCATTCTTAAAACTTAAGACTTAAGGCTCTGTGGACACTAGTCAAAACTATTGATTTTTTTATTTTTTGAATCTGTGAAGCAGGGTTACTTTATTACAGAATTCAACAAATGCAGCTCAGCATTATGAGTAAAACGTCTACGCATGACTAAACGTAATAACACCTAAAGTAATAGTAAAAGACGTGTACATCCCCCGTAGAAAGATCTATAATATGTTAAACCATAGTGTGAATCTAGTGTGTTTATCTTTCGTTTAAATAGTTCTTCCGTAAGTGAATATCAGCTTCCACATACCACAAAGCGGATGCGCTCCGGTCATACACTGAGCTGGTCCATTCAATGGGCGCCAGTCCCCATTCTAAAAGAGCCAACATGCGCACTCGCCAAACGGAATATGCCATCGGCAAATAGCATCAGACACCCCAGCGATTACTGCTTGTTCAAATATCCTCAGAATTATATAATTATTGCACACGTTCAATTCAAACATAATTTTCTATACTAATATTGCCAAATGCAACTATAGGAAGACAAAAATATATGCCTTTTTCTCCACTAAATATACAGGCAACACAAAGCATTCGGTCTGGTCAATCAGGGACTGAGACAGTGACATTCAAAATACAGCTATGGTAGCACATGATCTGTGTATTGATCTGTATTTTTTACAAAGCCGTTGGGGTCGCCTGTAGCTCGAGTAGCCTTGTCTCGGAGACCAGTCGGTGGAAATACTCATACTACGAAATGCTCAGAAGCAACATAATTTAATACATTTCAATATTGAGGTGCACTTCGTTTCACAACATTAGCGCCAGTTAAGTGAATGCCATTTAGACCGGTTAGATACGCCTTTAGAGTGCACTGCACATAGAAATGAAAAGAGATTTAGTTTCAGCACTCATGCAGGCTTTTTCTAATGGAATCTGAACACAATAAGAAATTTCATTAGCTTACCTATGCTGTGCGCCGAATCGATGCCAGACTCGATGAGGATGTTCGGGTCACTTTGAGATCTGCCTCTATGCAGAACGCATTTGTCTGTTTCGTTCGAGGAAGCCATGGGGATGTGTTATAGCGCAAGAATTATGAATAAAATATATAAAACCCTAGGAGGCAGCCAAGGTCAGCTCACACCGACGGTAACATGGACGTGATTCGGTCTGACAGCCGCTATGAGCATCCAGCAAGCATGCTTGAACTGGAGGCTCGGTGTGTGGAGCGTGTGAGGATGCGCGCGCCTGTGGATGGAGGGAGGGAGAGTGCGCGTGTCTTCATGAGCTGGTATTGTGCTTGCATGAATAGCACTTTAATCACAAAAATGCACAGCACCAACTCTTATTTACTGACCATAGACGAATGGCTACACGACATCTTCGTTTTCGAACTCCACTCTCGAAATCGGATGTTGCAACGTCTTTTCAAATAATATTTGCAAAATTCCAATGTCTGTACATCATCCCAGCGTCAGTAGGCTGACACCGCAGGCAGAGGCTTGTATTACAGTTGAGGTTAGATAAAAAGACTGACATACAGTTTTGTCTGTACAATGATATACAAAAAATATCGTATCTGTCTAGATTTCACTGCAGCATGGATAAGCTTCAGTGTTATTTAGGTGGTAGCGTTGTTGTCTAAGCAGGCAAACCGTTGCTCTTTACATCAACAGGCCTATATTTCTCGCATATGTATTCATCATATTGTTCTCTACACAATTAAAAAGAATATGAAAGGAAATAAAACTAATCCATACTTATTGTGAGCTATAAGAAACATATCAACCATGAACTTGTTGTTCTTTGTTGATTATTATAGCCTATTATAACATTTCCTGATTGCGTGATTATTATATGCTCATTTCAAATTTGTCGAATTTCTAAAATTGGTTTTAGGCCCGCTGCTACAACCTTCACTGCGCATAAGTACGCCGTGTTGATTCCCGTAAAGGCACAAGTACAGCTACGCTGTGATTGGTCAGCTGTGATGACGCAAAGGGGAAGTGCTGCTGAGGGAAATCGTTGCCCCGAAAATGGCAGCGCTCGGCTGTAAATGGGATGCGTTGTTTGTTTTGGCACTTGCCAGTTTAATGCTCTCTTGTAAAGGTGACGACCTTAAGAAATCAAACGATTACACAGAATCGGTTAGCGGAGGCGAACAGAGCAATCCACATGCAGTGAAAGCCGATGATTTACAGCAGAATGAAGCTGATGGCCATGAAGGCGAGGAGCGGGATGGGGGTGGCAGGCAGTGGCAGCCGACGGGAGTCTGGATGGGTGAGGGACCCGAACACGGCGAGACCTTCACAGCGCCTCCCTCCAAAGACCAGTTCCAGGAGGAGATGGTGCTTCGGCCCCTTCATTCGGGGGACATCTATGCAAGTTTTCAATTCCGCACTCAATGGGACACGGATTTTCTTCATGATGGAAATAAAGGTTGTCTAATCCCAGATTACAAACGTTTGTTTTGCTTTCATTTAACAACCTCTTGTCTAGCAGTTGTATGAAAATAAGTTATGTCCACTAATTTATATAAATTCCTTTATGTGCAGCTTAGCAGATGTAGCCGTAATTTACATATTTAATGTACTTAATTCCGAAGACTTCCTAAATTTTTTCGATAAACAATTAAATATATAGTTGAAGCGCCTAATCCTTTATTTGAAATATACAACAATGAACAATTTACGCCTTCATTTTATGTGAAGCTAAACAGTTATTTCTCCTCCTCCAGCATCACACTATCGCCTCTTCCCAAAGTCCTTGGGCCAGGTGTTGTCTAAGTTCTCTGTGAGGGAGCTCCATATCTCATTCACACAGGGCTACTGGCGGACCATGCAGTGGGGGCAGCCCTTCATCCCCTCGCCTCCTGGTGCCGAGCTCTGGGTGTGGTTCCATCACACCGTCATGGAGTAAGTCGCAGGACCATGGCAGTGTGACATTTTAAAAGTTAGGCAAGTGTTATAAAAATGTCACGACACTTTCACTGACAGTTACGTTTTAACTGAAGATTAGCAGCAGATTGTTTAGTACCATGAGTTCTTAGAGCTTTAATGTCTTCCAAGAAATGTGCAGTAACTGTATTTGTGCTCTGTTTGGTTCCCTAGTGTGGATGAGAACTGGAAAGAACTTACTAATGTTCTGTCGGGCATCTTCTGCGCTTCTCTTAATTTCATCGACTCAACCAACACGGTGGAGCCCAGTGCCTCCTTTAAACCCCTGGGACTGGGAAATGGTACGATCTAGTCCTTCCACCATTCTATTGTCATGTTTTTCCTCTCTGTTTCATAGGCATGATTTGTTTGCTTTCTCTTGCAGCTACCGATCATCGTTTCCTGCGCTATGCCACCCTGCCACGTGAAATCGTCTGCACTGAGAATCTGACCCCTTGGAAGAAGCTTCTTCCCTGTGGCTCCAAGGTACGGAACATTGCTTCTGATTGTCACTGACGCGTGTGATCTGTGTAGTCAAAGCTTTTAGCGTGCCAGTCAAGCTTGAGCTCCCCGTCTCTGTGCAGGCTGGTCTTGCGGTGCTGATGAAGTCGGAGAAGCTGTTCCACAGCAGTTTCCATTCTCAAGCTGTGCATATCCGTCCCATTTGTAAGGTGAGGTCTCGTCAGTCCTTTGACAGGAAAGCACTCACTGAGTGGAGATGAAAGAAACGTACACACCCTAAGCTGCCTGTAGGAGTCCTATGCTGCGTCTGACTGACGGCTTTTATATCTTGTGTAACTCTCTTCTTTTTAAGTTAATCTCCAGGAAGCCAAACAAGTATTAAGGGAGTATCTGAGTCATGCAGCAAGGGTAGTTCAACCTTTTATGGAGAATGTGCTGATTTGCTTTATTACATCATTCAGGATTGGCAGTGTACAAGCACATCATGGGAACTAAGACAAACTTTGAATGTGGTGTTTGACCTCTACACCTCTGGACAAGGCAAAAAGGGTAAGGAAAAGAGACAAACCACCTCCCCCGTTCCTAAAACCCATGCATACCTCTGTTGCTAGTTTTTGAGTACACCTGCACAGAAGACTTTGGTACTCTCAACACACCATACTTAGAAAATCCATTGATAAGCTTAATGATTTTAATAAACACATTGCAGTGAAACTGAGGGAAAACTGAGAACTGGAAAAATCCATCCTATTTCTGTTTTTTTATGTTTCCTTTTTCACAGAGTGGTCCCTGTTTAAGATGTTTTCTCGTACCTTGACTGAGGCTTGCCCTCTAGCATCCTCGAGCAAAGTCTATGTGGATGTCACAGACAACAAAGGGGTAAAGTATCGATCTATATGGTCTCTTTTAAGGAGAAACACTGTTTGCACCCCCCTGAGAAACTCTATGTTCTTGCTGTTGTGTATTTTGCCCAACAGGGGGAGCTCTTTGACTTGACCCCAGCCAGCCCTCTCGTCAGTACAGCTGTGGTGCTGGGGGACCGCAGAACATATTCAGTGTATGATCTGACCAAAAAAGAGACGTTTGGCCAACTTCGCTCTCTCAACCCACTACTGCGCTGGAAAAGGGAAAGTGGTAAACCTGAATGAATGACTGCTCCCACAATGCATCAGACAGTTGTCATCTCTCGATCACTTTCTGGGTTCCTCATAAACAGGAAGTGAAGTGTTTCCTCCATCCTCTGTTCCAGATGAAATGTTGCGTCCCCTTCTTCACGCCGAGCGCTACGTGTCGGGCTTTGGGCTGCAGACGGGTGAGATCCACACCTGCATCTACAATAACCACCCGTACAGGGCCTACCCCGTGTTGCTGCTGGACACGGTGCCCTGGTACCTGCGGCTGTACGTCCACACCCTGACCGTTACCAGCAAGATGCACGAGAACAAGCCCAGTAAGTCCTGCACCTCCAACCTTTTCTTTTTCCATAGGAGCACTGGGACACTAAGCTGTTGGTCTGGTGGTTCAGCTGCTCAGATCAGCTGATTTCATTCCTGAGTTGTGGCCACAACTGAGTTGTTGGTCATTTTGGTCCCCTTTAATTCTCTAATGATTCTCTAATATTCCGCACACTTTATAACAGGTGTGATTTTACCAGGACACTGTGACAAGAATGTTGCTTACAGGAAATGACAAATCTCACATTGTTTTGAGGATGATATGCTGCCTGGCATTTTACATGCAAATGAACTAATACAGTGTTTTTGTTATCATGTGTAAATTACATTTACTGTGAGTGGAAGTACTGATAACACTGTGGACAGTGTTCACTCCCTCTCACTACACAACGAACAGTAAACAACAAGTCTAAAACCACTTAAGCATGCACAGGTCTCAGAGGAGGCGTTGTCGACCCATGGTGTTTTTTATTGAGTTATACTTGGTTTCAAATTCTATTTTTAGCTCTACAAAAAATACAAGATAAGGTACTAGTTTGTAACTTGTACATTGCAATGTTTGTCACAAAGCTTGTGTATATTTAATGTCTTCGGACATGGAGGTGATATTTTAAAAAAATGTTTAATATAATTTAATTGTTTTTTGAAAGTGACTAAAATTAAATACTATTTTAAACCATGCATAAAAATCACCAGAATCCAGGAACTTCTCAGAAGTTCAGAACCCCAACATCCTTCCACTGGGGTTTGGGAACTGTTCATATTTTTGAGTTTGATGAGCACAACTTGGGTCAAAACCGAATTCTTTGGTTTGCTTCACGCTCACCCCCTTCTGTCCGTCCCTCTAAGGTTACATCCACTACCAGCCGTCTAAAGACCGTGTGCGTCCTCATCTCCTGGAGATGCTGGTCCAGCTTCCGCCTCATTCTGTCACTGAAGTAACAGTGCAGTTTGAGAGAGCCTTGCTTAAATGGACAGAATACACTCCGGACCCCAACCACGGCTTCTACGTCGGGTAGGACTGTTCGTTCATTCTGCTTCGTTAAGAACAAGTTCACAGCAGCCTTGTGTTGACCCTAGTACAGAGTGACTCCACAATGTTTTTTAACAAGGCTTTAAAGCTTTAAATTAAATAATAATAAGCACATTTGCACATATTTGCAAACGGCAGATAAAACTAGCGTGGCCAGTGTACTTTGAGTGGAAGGTAGCTAAGGCCTGCTCAAAAGTCACCGAATGTCACTAGATGATGTCATGCACCAATTAGTACGTGTGTGACATCATCATGTTTTTGCATGCTGCCGTAGTGGGTGTGTTTACATGCTCACAGTAATCAGGTTGCAGGAAAGCATTAATCTGATTAATGTGTTTATATGCACTTCTGTAGTCATAATGGGAAAACTCCTACCCGAGTCTGTCAGTAATTTGATTTCTGATTTGCACCCGCTGGTAAATTTACAGAAGCAACTTAGTCAGCCCAAAACTACAATTTCTTTAGTTTTAAAATAAGTAATAATCTGAGGCAGGTTATGAAGAGTCTGGCCCTTTCCTATTCCTCCCGTTATATCAAAAGACAACTGTGAAACGCCAGAGGGCGCCTGTGAGCGAGTTCTTAGTGAAGCGGGGTTAATACAGCTAAAATTAACAAAAAAATGATATCATGGTGACTGGTCGATGGTTTCACCCTGGGTACATTTTCTTTGATATTTTGAATGAAATACATATATTTCAGCATTCCAGAATTAAAGATTCTGGACATAATGTGAATGGCTTTTAGCCATTTAACTCCATTTTCTTTGTTATCTGTGTTTTAATACAGATGAATTCTGAAAAAGCTGTTGTCATTTACATAATTTGATAATTGGATGAGTTTGAAATGGTGGCAAACATTCTCACTACATATTAACTAGCATTCACTTTCATGCCATTTGTAAGCTGTGAAAATCGGCATTGGTAAAATTCAGATTTTAGAATCGCAATGTCCTCAGTAGGCAAAATCAGTAAACGCAATTTTAAAAGACAAAGACTGTGCGCAGTTTGCCCATATTTACATGTAAAATGAGAGTCAGAAGACACTAAATCCCTTCATGTCTGTGTCGGGTGTCTTGTAGACTGAGTGTGCTGTGCCTCCTCTATGCAGCTCAATGTTCAGAGGAGGTGCAGGTAGGGAGTAGGGGATAGGGGTTAGGGGAATGCCTCATTCTCATGGGGCAGAAGTGGTGGTTTGTAGTGGATTTGTGGATGTTAAGCAACGTTGTCCAGAACCGGTCATTTCCCACCAAATATGGACATAATTTTTTATCTAAGAGCAGGCCATACCTAACACATTTTATCAAGTAAACTCTTTTGAATATAAAAGTTTAAAGCACCCCGACAAGCTTAATGAATCATGTGTCATGTCTAAAATGCTATTCTAGGTCCTCCGTGATTAGTGCTCTTGTGCCAAGCATCGTCGCCATGGACACCAACAGCACCCATGAACGACCACTGTTCAGCAGCTTGTGAGTATCTGTGAGCTACTGTGTGCTTAGCTCATTTCAAAAGGCTGAATATCCAAATATTGTCACTGGATAGCCAAGATGTGAAAGGAAAGGAGTTGATCATAAGAATTTCATATTTACACTATCTTTGATATTTATACTCATAAGAGCCTCAAACTACTTTGTGCTAAATCCTTTACCACTATGTTACTGGAACTCATCTCTTGGCTTCTGAACTGCCATTTTATAAACTCTGGCTGGCCCCGCTCCAACTGCGAAGTTATCTGAATATGAAGAACATGGCGGTGTTCTTTCTTACAGAGCACACCAGACCAAAATGAGGCTTAACCATTCGCTTCTGTGGAAAAAAAAGATCCACGTCATCAAATCACGTGTAGTTAGGCAGGTTAAGCAATCATGAGCTGTTTGTTGCAGTGCAAAAACCAATTAAAAGATCACAGCCAAGAACCAGTCAGATCGCACCAAGTCTGTCTCAATAGAGCTGTGAGGTTGTTTAAAATCTTCTCGAATGCTGAAATGATGGTTCTATTCTCTTTTGCCACCAATTCCCAGCTTCCCCACCAAAGAGGAGTCGAGCTATTTCATGCGGGTGTACACTGAGCCTTTACTGGTCAACCTGCCCACCCCCGACTTCAGCATGCCTTACAATGTGATCTGCCTGACCTGCACGGTGGTGGCGGTGGGCTACGGCTCCTTCTACAACCTGCTCACACGCACCTTCCAAGTGGACGAGCCCAGCACACCACTGGCCAAACGCCTGGCCAACGTCATCCGCCGTTTAAGAGGCGTGCCCCTGCTCTGAAGCACTAGTCCACCGGGTTCTAGACCCATGCCGGGGTGCCTCCTCAGGCATCTAGACCAGTGTCACTGGAATGGAGACATGGACTGCTTTTGTGCGTTTTAAAATGAACGTAAAACTCCGGCTGGTGTATTTGGAACTCGGATGAGAGGAGGTAGTGATCAATGTTTGGGGTAAAGGCCACTTGAGTTCTCTGCTAAGCTGAAGAACTATGGGCTGTGTTTGCTAACACTGGTGAAAAATCATTTGCTTTTCTTGTTTTGAGAGCATAAGAGATGACTAAGCATGACCCTTGTGAAACAATGTGAAAATATGTGTTTAAAGTTCTGTCCTCCAGTCATCTGGAGGAGGCACTGGCAGCAGAGCAAAATTTGAACCCCTTTTGTTTAACGTCATGTGGGCGTGATCTAGGGATTAGTCACTCTGCTGTACAGATAGTCCTCAGAACGTGGAAATTCCACATATTTCCCATTAAGGGTAAGGCACTGATGTTTTTGTTTGTTTTTTTTTTATGGATTCTCATTTGGTTCTTATTGGACCCTTGTGATCTGTTTGAACTATTCTTACATAAACCTAAGGTTAAAGTAAAATGCTACAAACCTATTGACTCATTGTTATTTAACGACTTCAGGAGTGTGTTTTATTTCTATTTACATAGTTATCAGAGGTTATATTTATTGATTTTCCCCAGCACAGTAAATTAATGCCACGGTGAGAACAATTGAGTGTAGACTCATCTGACCACAAAGTATGGATTTTTCTGTATGAAATACTAACATTTGGTTTGTACTTATTAAAAAAAATGATTTAAACATGCATAACTTACTTTTTCACACTCCACCATACTGCTAACCTATACTTAAATGTGTAGTGGCATTGATGGAAGATAACCACACTTGCGGTCACATGAAAGTGTTTAGCACTAGTTTTTGAACGTAGACATCTGTGCTTTATATGAAATAACCGACACAAGTCACCAACAAAAAAAAAAAAAAAAAAGTTAACCAAACGTTTCAGACCTGTGAGTACTGTGATTATGACTTAGTTCATTGAGCACTCGTTTTGCCCTATACAATTAGTAACATTAAGTAAAAATCGTATTCAAAAGGAAATAAGTTGTCAGTAAGATGGAAGAGTGACTAATGACGAGAACGGTAATGGCCTACTGCAAACGAGGGGAATGAGATTCTGTCGAGGAGTCGGAATTTGGCACCGGAACACCGGCCCCGTTTTGCACCGCCACGTTCCGCCTCCGACATCTCGCGCGCTGGAGTATTGCGCGTAGTGATGGGATTTTCGGCTCTATTTTGAGATGCGGCTCCAATGGCTCTTCTTACTGTGGAGAGCCGGCTCTTTCAGCTCCCAAACGGCTCCCCATATATATTTTTACATTATTAATTAATTAATAGCTTAAACCTAATTTTATAACATTGTTTCGTTATTGACAGTGTTAAGCACTTGTGTTGAGTAAAAATGCTGCATAACAATGCTTTATAAATAAAACTTTTATTATAACCAATTATTAAATTATCACAAAATAGAACGCAGTACAGCTTGGCCAATTGCCTGCCGTTTCCACAGTCTTTTCCCACCACATTATTAATTGAAAGCTGTGTGTGATTGGTCAGATATTTGGAGCACACGCTTGACATGCAGGCAGTGGAGACATTCTTTGCAGTGTTGTCCGAAACGATATATGGTAGTATAAATAAACACCTCTCAAAAACGGGAAGGAACATTTACCTGACGAAAATTAATGTTGCATTGTGTTCCAGGTTTGAAAAGTGCTAAAGTACTTGAAAATGTAACTATTTTGTTTCACAACAGATGTCTGACTGAATCGATGTGATAAAAAAAAGCGAATTATTTCGAATAATTTCGAGTATATGTATAAATATTTAAGTTTAAGGTGCTGGGAAATATAAAAAAAAAGCGAATTATTTCGAATAATTTCGAGTATATGTATAAATATTTAAGTTTAAGGTGCTGGGAAATATTGAAAATGGCCTTTCAATATTGAAAAGTGACGTACAAGTGCTTGAATTCCACCTTGTAAAGGTGTATGAACCCGGCATACATAACTTTGTTCATTGCGCTGAAGAGGTGCACGACCTCGCTTCTCACGGTGGTCCTCACGCAGGGGCGGAGCCACCGCGATTGCGTCATTTTCGGCGCACGGACCCTCGCGCTGGTCGCGACGCGCCAAGTATTAGGGGTGGGCGATACTCTGAATTTTGGTATCGATACGATACCGATACTGGTCAGTATCGCCGATATCGATACTTCCAAACCGTTGGGGGGGGCGATACTTTTTACTTTAAATTATAATCCATTAATATAATAATTTATATATTTTTGCTGATGCTGGTCCAGCGTGTCGCGTGCCAGTGATTATGCCTCGTGCCAATGGTGGCACGCGTGCCAGAGGTTGCCGACCCCTGCTGTAGACGGTCAATCAGTTTCAGCTGTGGAAAATTCAATTAAAAAACAGGTGAATACACCACAATTAAGCCAACTACAGGAAAGTCTGATGTATGTAAGTCATATTCCATTGTAATTAATGGAGAGGGAAATCGGCTTGTTGTGATTGATATCAGAAAGTGTTGGTGTACGTCACCTGACGGCATGTGTTTGGACTGTGGTAAGAAATGGGACAGCGCGATCCATCGCTATATTGCTGTTTTAATAAATACATAAGAAAATTTCAAGTACTAGACCTAATTAATTCAATTCATATTAGGATTGCGGGCGGGGGCGACAGAAATGTGTATGTGGCGGGCGGATGCGGGATTAAAACAAGCGATTTTTTGGTGGGAGCGGGATTAAAAAAGCAGTCCTGCACAGACCTCTAAACTGCAGCAAAAGAATCGATATTTTCACCGTGGTATCGATCCGATACCGATCCTCACCTTTGTATCGATATAAATCGATCCGCCCACCCCTACCAAGTATGCTTAAGCACAGACTGAGGAAATAAACTCTCCGCTCTCTACCACTGGCAGAAACAGAGCAATACGCGCAAGGAGAGGGAGTTGCACTTGCAACTGGCACTTGCAGAGCACAAGCGCAATACTGAAGGAAAAAGCGGCTCCCATTGTGGAGCCGGTTCCAATCGTTCACTTCAGAGCCGGCTCTTAGAACCGGATCGTTCGCGAACGACACATCACTAATTGCCGCTGCCAAGCTTCTCCAGACGTTGGACACAAAGCTCATACACCGCCAAAGGTTTACCGCACATTTTTGCGTCTCCGAGTGAAAGTGGAGACTTTTCACATTCCTGAACGCTGATGCCAGCACTAATCTGCTCTCCAAGACCCGTGAGCCCGAAAGACGGCAGGCGCGCGCGTGTGAAGGCGGGTAGCCAAACGGACCCGGAGCACGGAACCGCTGCCCCTTTTTTCCTGCGCTAAGAAAAATAGCCCAGCACGCACTGCAATTTACCAAAAAAGGCAATGTGTGTTTAAAAAAAAAAAAAAAAAAAAAAAAAAAAGTTCTCATCTCTTGAATAAAGTCCCAATAGGGGGAAAAAAAAATTCCACTGCAGGGATGCATTTCTTTATTTTTGTGTAATTCAAGTATGATGCATGATAGTCTGCCAGCCCGCCTGTCTGGATCAACAGGGCTCGGTGCAGGCGTGGCCACACGTGGTCTGGCAGCACTTCAGCTCCGACCAGGCTTCCCTGGAAGGGAGAACACAGTTAGACTGCCATCCGTCTCGGTGCGTTTGTTGTATTTCATGATGGAATATACTAGGGTGACCAAACGTCCGTATTTCCCGGGACATGTCCGTATTTCACGTCCTGTCCCGGGCGTCCCGGGATATTATTTAAAACTGTGGAAATGTCCTGGTTTTTAAATTACGTTAATCGGGCCATTAATTCTACAGGCACTAGGACCCTGAGCACGGCGCTGTATGACACGGAATCCCTGAGCCTCATCAGTTGAGCCTCATCATACTCAACTGGCGGAGAAACAACAACTTACGTTCGCCCCCCCCCCCCCCCCCGGTGTCCTGGCTTTCCCAAACAAAAATATGGTCACCCTAGAACAGGGGTAATCAATTAAATCTTTCCACGGTCCATTTTTGGCAGATAGCTCAGACCTTAGGTCTGGGTCCGCGGTGGCGAACGAAAGTTGTTGAGCGGGGGGGGGGGGGACGTAACACTCAAATGGGTGGTGGACGTTTAAAATATAGTCTCCCGTTAATTTTTGGCATTTGGGTCCGTATCCAGTTAATCAGGAATGTGATTGGGTCCGGACAGGACGGCGTTCGGGTCCGAATCCGGACCGCGGTCCGCCATTTGGTGATACCTGCCCTAGAATATACGCCTTATTCTTCAAGTAGCCAATATGTAAAGTTCACCCCCCACACCCGACCAAAAAACACGACACTACAGTTTGGACATAAAATTACAGCGTCTGGGTTCCATCAGATAGTAGTCTTACCTGTGTAAGGGGCCATGCATACGTGTCCACACCCGTTACTGCAGCACTTTTCATCTCCGGGACATTCGCTGTCATTGACACACAACTCCACACACGCCCCCATGCCCCGCTTGCTGCGCGGACACACGCCTGGCTTTGCTGTGACGGGACACAAGTTCATGTTTAGTGTGTTTATGAACCACGCTGTTGTATTTCATGATGGAATATACGCCTTATTCTTCAAGTATCCAATATGTAAAGTTCACCCACACCTCCACACCCATCCAAAAACATGAAACTACAGTTTGGACATAAAATTACAGCGTCTGTGTTCAGATACTACCTGCATCTGTTAAAAATAAAAGAAAGGTCTTACCTGTGTAAGGGGCCATGCATACGTGTCCACACCCGTTACTGCAGCACTTTTCATCTCCGGGACATTCGCTGTCATCGACACACAACTCCACACACGTCCCTATGCCCCACTTGCTGCTTGGACACACGCCTGGCTTTGCTGTGACGGGACACAAGTTCATGTTGAGTGTGTTTATGAACCACGCTGTTGTATTTCATGATGGAATATACGCAGGGCGGTTTGTTCATTAGGGCGATGCACCACGAAAGGCTGAAAAGGAAGTCTCACACATTCCATCACGGTATTTAATTAGCCATGCCTGTTCTGGACAGCGTCTCTTGCCTCTGAATGTCATTGTCCAATCAGCGTTGAGGTGCATTCACTGTAGTACCGCCCCTTTTGGGGCGATTCGAGTCTAATTGAAAATCGCCCCGACTGCTCTCGTAGACTCATGTAAAAAAAAATTCTAAAGCCCTTACGTACTTATGGAAGCCCATTCCCGCCACCTAAAATAAAAAAATAAATAAAAAAACACATTTCGCATTATTAAGTAAATTGATCTCATTATTTCGAGTTACTAAGTCATTATTTCGAGTATCTCGAAATAACGACTTAGTATCTCGAAATAATGATAGCAATTTACTTAATGAGAAAATATATAAATGTGCCGTTTTTTTTATTTTAGGTGGCGGTAATGGGCTTTCATACGTGCTTGCGTCAGACGTAACGTAGAGAAAATAATCTGCTCAACACGGCCAGCGTTCCTTCAGCTCAACCGTTTCATTAAGAGAAGTGCCATTCAGTCGTCGTAATCAAGATAAACTAGCAACTAAGGAATTAGGGCCACCGAGACCAAATTTAAACATCAAACAAGTGAAGTGTCCACAAAAGGGAGGAAAAGAATATAACCGAGGATTTTGGTGAAACCGGTATGAAGGGAAAACATGGCTAGCAGGCTGTGAAGTAGCGCGCGCCCTGATCTGCTTCCCCTGCATTCTGTTCCATCCTTAATGCTGTTGCCCATTTATATTCTAACACCTAAAATAAAATGCTGTCTGAGGTATACAGAAATTGAGTGGGAAAGGTTCACTTTAATTAATGGTAAATCTGGCCTCTCTCCATGTGTAAAGTTGTTTGTGAGGGCAAATTGAGAGATGACAATCTCAGTTAAATGTTCAGTCACTGTAGAGCTTTAACAATGATATTTACAAGATATATCAGTGCACAAACACTGTACAGTCTATAGTAAAGAGAAATATATTTTCATTGGTTAAGTCACTGTGATTTACCCACTGAAAAGGTCACCTTGGATGTCATCACAATTGCCCCCCCTGAGATATTTCAGAGGCCACCACTGAATATACGCCTTATTCTTCAAGTAGCCAATATGTAAAGTTCACCCCCACCTCCACACCCGTCCAAAAAACATGACACTACAGTTTGGACATAAAATTACAGCGTCTGGGTTCTGTCAGATACTACCTGCGTCTGTTAAAAATAAAAGAAAGAAAAAGAAAAAGGTCTTACCTGTGTAAGGGGCCATGCATACGTGTCCACACCCGTTACTGCAGCACTTTTCATCTCCGGGACATTCGCTGTCGTCGACACACAACTCGACACACGTCCCCATGCCCCGCTTGCTCGGACACACGCCTGGCTTTGCTGTGACGGGACACAAGTTCATGTAGAGTGTGGCACGGGTTCATTAATGCACGATCTCTTCTTCAAACACATTCAAATGTAAAGTCAGTCGAAGCCAAGGGGCAATGCGAGACGTTGCGAGTGGCGTTGTGGACGCGGTCTTACGGGACGCAGTAGGCACGCAGACGGCTTTGCAGCCGAGGACGCAGCATTTGTACTGCCCTGCGCAGTCTCCATCACACACGCATCCTCTGCTGGACGTCTCCACCATCAGCTTTCCGGGACAGTAGCCCACCTTGAACACTATCAGAGTCTGTGTTAACTTGCATGAGTTAAGCATGCAAACCTCCCTCCCCCGGAAGAAAAATAAAAATTGACTCAAGTTTATTCGCGGATTGAAAACTTATCACGTTGGCTACATCATGTCTCCTTACCCCCCCTTTACGCGAGACATCATGCCCTACATTTAACTTGTTGTGGTTCGCATCTTGCAGAGAACAGTAGAACTTACACATTTTAAGTAATACATCATGATTCGCTAACCAGACAGTGGCCGGCGGCCGACTCACCTGTGCAGTTTCGTCCCAGTGACGCGCATCTCGGGATGCGCCATTCAGCCAGACTTAGCAAGACAATACTGAAGAGAAAAAGGACTTGAGTTTTCATCTTGTTAACGAGGTTTCGCAAGACTGTGCTTGTCAGGATAGTGACCCAAACAGTACAAACTGGACTGTAGAAGCGGAGAGAAACAACGTGAATCGTCTGCAGGGTCTTTCCGCCAGCTTCTTTAAATAGGAAAGCGCAAACTATCCGCACTGTCGCGTCTGGTAGCACATCAAACACACTGGACTACTGGAGTTTCCCAATTAGGGTGCCATTTTAGTGTGGGAGGTTGCATGGCTAAATTGGACCAGCCTGGTGGCCAATCTTCATTAATTGCACCAGTAAGTGCAGAGTCTGAAGGTTCAATTAGCAGGGTAAGAGCAGTTTTGCTCAAAATATTGCAATGCAAGAGGAAGCTGTCTGAAAGGGATGTTCGGGTGCTAACCCGGATTGTATCCAAAAAACATAAGACCACGGCTGCCCAAATCACGACAGAATTACATTTTGTCACTTTTTCACCAAGTGACGTGCATCTATCGAAGACTGTAACCTGTTCTGTGTAAATATTTGAGATGATGGTCAAGAATATGGAGGATTAGACTATTGGTGTATATATATATATATATATATATATATGAGAGAGAGAGAGAGAGAGAGAGTGTATTTATTGATCCCAAAGGGACACTCAAGTTGTTGTTTTCAAAGTACACTTAACTACCAGTTTTTGGGAGGATCACCTGATGTCAGTGTCAGTAGTGTGATGTTTGTCTGCACTGTTAAACATGTTTCAGCATGAAATGCTATGTTTGAGGACCTTATTCAGTCATTTTGAAAATAATCTTTTCCTACACCAATGTTCCTTCCACCAATGCCAGATAAACTGTGACCCATTCTCAGATGAAGATGTCTTCGCTTTTAATCAAATCACCACCAGAAAACATCTTTGAAACCTTAAAGGAAACTTGAAAATACCACACCTGACACAAACTGTGACAAGTGAGTGCTTGAATATCACTGTAATGAGCAAAAAACTGAAATGTGTGTGTAGGCAAACACAACCTACTGAAATATGGATTTGATGAAGAGAAATGAAAACATTCCATTTTAACCCAACACCTTTTCTGGTGAGGACAGTGTAGTGCACACGTCATGTATAAGTGAAAACTATCCTGACATGTTATGACATAATGCTTGAATTCACTGGATGAAAACAAATGACCAAAGAAGCTGCATACATAAAGCATAATTAAAAACCTTAAATGTATAGTGAAGTTTATCTGAGTTTCTTCAAAGTTTTATCATTTTGTTGTAGATCATGAATGCTATTCTGAAAAGGAGGGAAAACTGATGAAACTTTGTAAAAATTGTAGAGATACCACAAATACCTTAATTTCTTTAGATAATAAATAAACTCTAAATTATAATCAATAAATTCATTCCAAATTAAACATAGCAGCAAAACCTGTTATCAGTAACGTTTTTGTAATGTAGTACCCAAACTATACTTGAAATTAGTGATGTTTAGGGACAAAATAAACCACCCATAAAAACCTGTTAAATCTGTTAAAAAAATCTTTAAACTACTTTCTGCAACACTATACATGTAACATTTCTTGTTTCATTCTTCTAATATCTGGGTGCAATGAATGCAATTATCAAAAATAGTTCTCTTGTGAGGCTGTCTTTGAAGAGTTTAAAATATTAACTGCAAAAACAAACTTGTGTAGTGATATTTACATGTAATTTAGATACAATTGTCTTTCCTTGTGCAACACACACATAAGTACTTAAAAAAAAAACCTTAGATAAAAAATGCTGGTGACTGAGCTGTCGTAGCCTTCTACAATGTGATTGTTCCCTGCCAATTATGCACAACTTCAACAGGTTAGTCAATACACAGGTTCCTCCACCATAATCACAGCAAAATTTCTCAAATTGGAATGCCACAAAAACATGTCGACGTCCTCGATTACCTACACCCAGTGACCGAGCTACGTGACCTCCTCCCCTTTGCCCTTCAGCTTGGTCTCTCCCTCGCTCTCCACCAGTATCTCCCTGATGAGCCACTCCTTCAGGCCGGGCTGGCCGCTGACGTCCATGCCCAGCTCCTGGATGTCCTGCAGGAGGGCTTCCCAGCGCCGCTTGTCCTTGGCGATTTTCCACGAGAGCCGCACGTTGACCTGCAGCAGCGGCACGAGCAGCGGGTGGAGCCGGGGGGGCCGCTGCTGCCTCAGGGCCTCCCGGGCCGGGGCCACCTCACGCAGGGCGCTCTCACAGTGTTCCTGCGCCTCCGCCGGCCGCTCCAGCTCCTGGAGGCAGCAGGCCAGGGCCGACAGCACAAACACCCAGTGGGCCCTCTGTAGCGGCCTATGGAGGCCCGCCGGAGGAGGCGCGCAGCCCAGCCTCTCCAGGAGCCGCAGGACGTTGAGCAGCAGGCCCGTCGCCTCCTGGTAGCGACCCACGCGTAGCAGCACCTGGCTGGCCCGTAGGTCGCCCATGTAGAAGAACTCCAGGAAGGCGGGTGCCGCGCGAAGCTCGGCCAGCGAGTGCAGGTGGCCCAGGTACTGCTCGAAGGCCCGGCTGCGTTTGGCGATGGTCTCCGCCGCAAAGTTCCGCCGCAGCTTCTTGCGCGGGAAGAAGACGCCCTCCATCGCCTCGCTGTAGCGACGTCGCAGACATCCGTGCAGCCGCTCGAAGTCGGTGTAGCGCCGCGTTATGACCGCCGGGGTCTTGTCGAGCGTGCCGGACTGAATCACGTGAATCGTGTAGAGCTGACAGAGGGAGAGGACTTGTGTGACCAGGCAGTACCGCCAACAAAAGCTGTAACATCAACGACCACACGCCCTTTACGGCTGTCGTTTTGCTTCGATATTACACTCACTTTTGTAACACTCACTTCTGTCTGTTAAAAGGACAGATAAAACATGCTCTTACACACCACATATTTGGAGGTGGCCTCTTGTACAACGCTGGCGTCAGTCACTTCAAAAATGAGCTTTTCTGAAATGCAGCAAGTGTGCAGGTTTCGCCAGCTCTCTGGCAGCTGCCTGCTGAACATGTCGGAGCCCTTCAGAGATGGCCCAGTGGGGCTTATATCTAATACACACACCCACACAAATTCAAAGAATTGTGAGATCATGAGAACTGAGAGTTCTCACATCTCTGAAACACAGAAAGAGGAACTTGAATGCAACGGTCATTTAATATATGTGTATATGTTTAATATGCTCAGTATAGTGTGCTCAGTGTTATTTTTGGTTAGAATGTAGCTTAGAAAAAGCTAATAATAAGTACACATAGAAGCTTCAGTTTTCCCGGTATGAAATTGAGCATTGTTCCAAATACAAGCAAATTAAAATTGCAAATACTAGTCAAAATGCATTGCATCCACCTAATTTTTCTACAGAAATAGAATTCCACAAATCCACAACTTGTCAAAGCAACACACACATATGAACCCAAAATCTCTATTAAAGTTAATAACCATTAGTTTTAATTCATTGTTAAACTATATAACAGACTATAACTATGTGTAAGTGTACTTGGAACGAACTACCTGTGCTGCTGCATGCATTATCCAAGGACTCCCCAAAGCAGTCTGAATCGCTGTCCGGCCCAGATGCCTCCCCTGTGTCCTCCGAGTCCACGACGTCCCCGTCGAAGCGGAGTGTCCCACCGAGTCGTGCGGAGACGTAGTCCGTGTCGTCCTCGAGTTCCGAGCTCTCCGGGAAGTCGTCCGCCTCGTCTGCCCTGACCTCTCCTTCTTTAAACAGCGTGCGGCGCAGTCTGTCCA
This sequence comes from Brachyhypopomus gauderio, assembly GCF_052324685.1. Classification (NCBI taxonomy): domain Eukaryota; kingdom Metazoa; phylum Chordata; class Actinopteri; order Gymnotiformes; family Hypopomidae; genus Brachyhypopomus; species Brachyhypopomus gauderio. Next base: position 1,777,142 of record NC_135231.1, on the reverse strand, counting down.
GCAGCTTGGAGGCCATTCCACGCTCAGCTCAACACTGGAAAATGGGTCACTTTTAATTTTAATTTGAAATAAAGATGCAGAATATTACATTTTGACTGTAAGAACCTGGACGACAGTTCAGTGTCCAAGACTTTAAGCAGGATCGATGGAGATAGTAAATGGTCAACCCTTCTGACATTACACCGACCTGTGAAACAAGAGAACCCTGAAGAAATCTTGCCCTGAGAGTATATTTTATTCATGAAGGGGTGTGTGAAAACAACTAAATAAACAAACAAGACAACCGGCCACCCACAAGAAAGTACTGTTAACAGCTAAATGAGTATTTATTAACCGCGGTGGAGAACACGAGTCCTAATGTTCAGCTCACTAAAACAGGAGCTCCCAGGCCACGGCAGCTAGCGGCGGTCGTGTGTCCAGTTTCAGCCCATCTGTTGAATGTCCAGTCTATCTGTTGTTGGACCGTACCAGCCGAACCGAGTTTCGTTCATCTATTTTAGACAGCTAGCATTTCGGCATTTCCCCACGTATGTCACGGGTGAGCCAGAAACATCGTCCCTTCGTGATATTTTAATGTGTGACTACAACACGGACCACACCGCTCGCCCTGGCGGCATTACTGCGGCCAGCTAAGCGCTAATAACACACACGCCGACTCCGCTAACTCTACCCATCATAATATAGGCTACCAGACTGTTACACGTCTACAGTCACACCACCTGGGAAGCTCCAGGAGCGAGTTTATATCTCACCGAGGCTCAAGGCGACAGTCGCCTGCTGAAATCCAGCCCGGCTAGCAGGCTAGCTGGCTAATTTAGATGACATAACTTTATAATTAACGCCGGGTAAGTTAACGTTACGGATCGTCTTCGTTACGGATCAACAAGAAGAGGACGCAGTGAAATTAAACGTCGATTTACCCGATCTGAAGATCACAGCAAAACACACCCCATAGTCGTGCAGCTATCTACATGCCTTTAAAGACACGAAACGCATATTTGTGAAGTACACAGAGTGTGAGTCCAGGACTTGAGTTACTTATTCCACTTGCCTACAGCAGCAGGATGATGAAGGATCGTTTACCAGCGCCTCTTCCCTTCCTGTGCTCTACTTAACTTAATAACAACTTAATAAACGCAGTTATCATGTCTTTAAACAAGAATGATCTGATCTATAAACTAATGAAAATATATTTAAGGTTAGAAACTTAATAGCGATTGAAACATAAGTCAATGATATCAGCGTTAAATTAAGTTTAAACGCACACGTAGTTATCTCGAATTTTCCGAATCTTCATAAGAAACCACTTATTTTCCCACAAATTCAGCAATTGTATTAACTTTATATTAAACTTTATATTTATTGTGCAGTGTTTAAATTTATTTCATGAATAAAACTACTTGCCACCGCCCAAACGTCTGTTGACATAAAATTCCATGATTTCAATTTCATACAGGATTGCGGTAGATGGCGGTAGTGAGCAGTCACGGCGGAGTCAATCCAAAAAAATAACGTAGAAGAAAGAATTGATAAAACGAGAACCGCGAACATCAGAGGCTTCTCAATGGCGTCTAACCAGCCATCGACAGCTCGTAAAGTACAAAAATCGACTTTGGAAGACTCCCAGAAGTAAGAACACTTTAAATCGAGCTGGTGTTTTACTGACCTAGATCTTTGTGGGAGTTTTGCTTCATTTAGCATATTACACAGGTTACCATACTGTGAAAAGCTGTGCTGTGTTTTTCATTTACAGATCGACGTCTGGAAATGACGGCAGCTTTGGAAACAACAGTGGAGCTAGAAGAAAGAATAAACGTAAAGCTCTAAATATTGATTCATTTTCTAACATTAACTGTTTTGTTGTTAAATTGACCGTGTTGTTTGGTAGCTAACGTTGCTCTTTTTTTCCTTCAGCGTCTAGCACATTTGTGAAGTCACGGTATATGCAGACAGAAAAGAAGACTATCACAAAGGTAAAGTGAGCTATAAGATCAGTAGGATTTTAAGTATTTTTTCCTTACGTGAATGCTATATTTGCTTGCCATTTTCTTATCAAATCAAATATATTTGTATAGTGCTTTTCACAACACATGTTGTCACAAAGCGCTTTACAGGATTTACAAGGTTAACAATACTATGGGTCCAAATCCCTAATGAGCAAGCCAAAGGCTTTCTTATCCATTTCAGAAAGGATGTCCGTACTAACACTGCAGAATGTCAGTGCTGGTCAGTTGTTTTAAATGAGTAATAGTAACCCCATCACAACGTTCTGGTTTTCTTTCAGAATAACACACAGAATGAATCCATTGCCATGCCGCCTAGGCCTACTTCACCGAAAGGTAGTGGCCACAAACCCAGAGTTGGTACTTCACCGCGACGAACAATATCTGGTCAGTCAGATCACAGCAGTACATGCCACTTGTGTGCTTCTGTGTAGGCTGAGGTGGTGGTTTCTCAACTTTTGTAACTTATTATGCACTGTTGCAGATCCTACAAAGCTTCTTATTTTTGCATGTTTTGAGTTGTTTTTGGTTTAAAAATAATTGTAAAAAATGTCAAAAAAATCACATGCTTATACTCAAGCTATTTCATTTGAAAAACGTCCAATTTCAGGTATACCTAACACCTTAGAGACGTCAAGATTCGGGAGCAGTGTCTTACATTCGACAGCGTTGTACAGTCACTCTGTACCCCCAGACTTTGATCTCTCTGTTATTAAAGGTACATCCTGAAAAACTGCATCACACTGGGATTGGAGTAACACATTACGTCACACCCATATGACTCAAACAACAAGCCAATATTGTTTTGCAGAAAATGCAGTACCAAGTACAGCGGTCCTTAAGGCTCAGAAAAGAAGTGCTTTGGATACATTCTTGCTGGCCTTCATCACTGCTAAGGTTGGAAGTGGGGCTGAGCATAATGAAGTGATGCTAGACTCAAGATGTTTTGCAGTAGTATTGTTGAGAGCTCACAAACATTAAGTTAGTGTTCAAATAATAATAAATGGTTCTAGATCTTGGAATGCATCAAGGCCTTCTGGGGTAATTTAATATTAATAGCAATCTGTGGTAAGTTAGAGCTGAAGAAAATTTGGAATGTTATTAATATTATTGATTGATCACTATAAACCACACGCAAGCATTGTCGCTCACTAATTGTCATTAATTTCAAAGGTTTTGTCAAATTTGTACAAATTCAGTGAGCAGAATGAACAAAGGGCCAAATTGGTTTGGTGATTACACTTGTCCTTCCTTTACTTGTTTTGAATTGCTTCTGTCCATTAGAGGTCCTGTATAAATACATTTGCTTTTGTCAATGTTTAAAATACAGTATTTGGAATGTGTTTGTGCTTTACGCAGATTGAACATAACACTCAAAAACTGAAGGAAGAGGCCGAGAGGAATCTTCTTGTAGTGATGAAGGAGGAGGAGAAGTTGCGTGCAAAACTTGCCAGCAAGAAGCGACAGTACCTCCTGTTTGAAAAGCAAAAACAGCTCAACGATCTGCTTGACCTGCAGGTTTTCCACTTTTTTCTGGATTTCTGAGAGTGTGTTTACAGGTTTTAGTCATGTCAATGTTTTTATACTTATGCGATGGCCTGTTTTGTTTGGGCGGGGGTGTCTTCTCAGATCGAAGCTCTAACTCCTCTAGCAGAAACTGCCAACCAGTTTACAGGAGAGTACAAGGCATTTGCCACAGCCATAGACACAACGCGGCATGAGCTTCCTGTAAAGAACTTGCACATCGAAGAGGACGGAGGCAAATTTTTGGGTTAGTGACAGATGCACAGGCATTGTGTAGTGTTGCATGCCTATCTGCAAATCTATTGGTGGGTTTTCCATAGTTTTGTTATAAAATCAAAGTCCTACTCTCATGCTAATGACTATCTTATGTTCCACAGAGAAAGCGGTTGTCTGTCTAAATCAGACTCTGTCTGTTTTGGAGCACTACACCAGGGGTCTTCCTACAGACAGTGAAAGCAGTGCAGAGTGCCTTAAAGACATCAAAAACACAGCCCATGAGATCGACAAGCAGCTGCTCAAGTAAGATGGCTGCAGATAGCACTTGTCCTTACACTTCACATTTTATGTTTATCTGTTTATTTGCATTTCTAGGTATCAGTCTTTAATTCCTGTAAGTTATTTTTATAGCCCATGTGCAGTACTAGGTTATGTCATTGCTTATATTCTGGCTCATGGGAATTTTGAATTCTCACCTATCTACACTACTATCTAGGATGCATTCTGTGGGACATTTCTGCTGGTGTGGTTAACGCTAATGTATGCTTTGTCTTCAGCACGTCTGCGCACCTGCTGGAGCTGTCTTCACTTCAACAGCGTGAGACAGTTCTGGCACAGCAGGCTGTGGAAGAAGATCTAATGGGATTGAGCACAGCACAGAGTCTCTTTACAGAATGAATTTGCAACTAAATAAACAAATAAGACAACCGGCCACCGACAAGGAAGTATTCATTAAAGAGTATTTTAAATGAGAGTATTTATTAACCGCGGTCCTAATGTTCAGCTCACTAAAACAGGAGCTCCCAGGCCACGGCAGCTAGCGGCGGTCGTGTGTCCAGGATCAGCCCATCTGTTGAATGTCCAGTCTATCTGTTGTTGGACCGTACCAGCCGAACCGAGTTTCGTTCATCTATTTTAGACAGCTAGCATTTCGGCATTTCCCCACGTATGTCACGGGTGAGCCAGAAACATCGTCCCTTCGTGATATTTTAATGTGGGGGAAACGACAGGACTACAACACGGACCACACCGCTCGCCCTGGCGGCATTACTGCGGCCAGCTAAGCGCTAATAACACACACACCGACTCCGCTAACTCTACCCATCATAATATAGGCTACCAGACTGTTACACGTCTACAGTCACACCACCTGGGAAGCTCCAGGAGCGAGGCTGAAGTTGGTTCTTTATTCGCCAGTGTCTTATTCGCACTTTCCGTTCCACCTTAAAAAAATAATGCGGTAGTTTCATTATGTCGCCGCGATAGAATGTCTTGTACGTTTTTATGGCTGTATCTCCTGATTCTTACATCGTCTCAGAGATCTGACAAGCAGGTTTGATTGACCACAAGTGACTGTATAAATCCAGAAGGTTTTTTACTGTAGAATATTTTTTATTGACCTGTGAACTTGGCATGTCAGGCCATATAATATGTTCAGTATATTTTACTTTTGTCTTATTTCATACGGTTTTATCTCCTCATTGTCACCATTTGATTTTCTACTCATTTTCTATGCCATTATTTGCTTATTGTCAAACTTTCAGGCAATTAATTAAACCAGTGTAACCCATTTGTATACTTGTGAGTACAGTGACATTTTACTGCACTATCTTCACTTGCCCTTTTTAGGCACTTAAGTTCAAATTTATGTACTTTCTGTCTTGTCCTTTCTGTCCTTGCTCGGTAATCTTTAAAATATTACTCTAACATGAAACCTAATTTAGCCTACTCCAATAGACTTTTTCTTTCAGCGCTTGTAAAGAAAATTGGGTATTGGAATGATTCATAATCAATAAAGGGCATTATTATTTTCTCTAATTAAGTAATGATAATGTATGCTTGTGTAACTGAAACCCTCAGTGTAGGCAGCAGGCTTATTGCGGTAGTGAGCAGTCACTGCGGATTCAATCCACAAAAATAACTGGCTGTGGGGAAAAAAAAAAGATCAAATTGGACTTGGCACAGCACAGAGTCTCTTTGCAGAATGAATTTGCATAGGATATCCTCATGAAACTGAACAGATTTATCATAGCATTATCAGTTGATAATTTACTAAATATTTCTGGACCACAGACAAATGTGACTAGACCATTCAAAATATTGCTAAAATCACTGATGATTTTAGATTTTACTTAATTAACTATTCATTATTCATCATATTTCATAGTATGTATTGGCAATAATCTGAAAACATTGTGTGAAACACTGTAAAATGTAACTAAAATATTTTTCTTGTATTAAAATGCACTTGACTAAAATGTTCTTTGTAGAAAAAAAAAACGTTATTTAGAATTTTTTTTTTCTTTATGGATGCTACTATTTTGTGGTTCACATTACGGAATAAACCTATTCGTGAAATAGGTCACCTAAAGAATATACTACCTAGTCCGCAGGTCATTTTTCTTGAGCTGGGTGTGGTGATCAGTCCCACGCTGCTACACGTCACATGTTGACGTGAAGTATTACAAAAACACGCTGAACGGAAGTGACGCTTCAGATCGAGTTCGACCAATGAATAGAAAGTCGTACTGCGCGTGAGTGTTTATTTTGATTTGATCGTTTCTTATATACCGACACACGCTAAATCAATACACGGCACGCCAGCAAACCCTCAGTTAGGCTTTAGGTTATTTTTTTTACATTGCTGTAACTAGCGCTGCATAACAAGGATTAACTGGCTAGAAGTAAAATCATGGCGTTGACACGCAGCTAGCTAATGTTAGCAATTATAGCTCTCTAACAGTTTTATTCGTTCTGGTAAAATTAAAAATACACCACCTAACTGTCTAACTACACATCAGTGCATTTGCCCCCTTCTACCTGCTGTGATCGAAGTGCTCCAAATATCACGATTATAATGTCATATACGGAAGCCTCTTGCCTAAAGCAGCGATGAGCAGAGATGTCCACTCCAATTATCTCCTGTGAGTTTGACCGTTTAACCTGGTGTCCAATAACGCGTTTAACCCTGTCCGTGTGCAGCCGGCCTCGCTGCAGGAGCGGCGGACACGCGGGCACTAAGGAGCGGCGCAAGGCCGGAGCGACCGTCGATGTCGCGGTTCCTCGCGGCACCTGCACGACCATGTGCCCCGCTCACGAGGTTCGGCAGCGGCAGCTACAGAACCGACTGCATCGCTTTGAGATGCTGCCTGGCACGGAGCGAGACCGCCTGCCCCGCGCTGATGTGTCCCGCACGGTTAAAGAGTACTCGCGGCCAGCGGCCGGTAAAGACTCCACCAGACCCAGCGACCTACGGCCACCGGACACGCTATTAAAGACTGTGTGTTATCTTGTAGATGACATAGCCGGCTCCACCAAACTTCAGCCTTGGACTGAGGTTAGCAGCTGCATGCACATGTGTCACGACGTTATGATGGTACTCGCAGGTATTCTAATCTGATTTTGGGCTCGGAACTCAGAATAAGCAATTTTATGGGCCAAAATTAGACAGAGAAGTCTGGGCATGACCATGCAAGATGAGACCATAAACAATACAAACCAGATTATTTCTGCAAGATTCTACACCAGCCAGAGGCCACTTCCGAATTCCTTTGGTATACTGTTGGTCTGTCTCTACATAGCCATCAGCAGTATGCACGGTTGTGTTTTGTGTTCGTATTCTGGCAGGTCTACAGCTTCGTGTTTGACCGCCTGCGCAGCGTGCGTCAGGACATGATCATCCAGCGCGTGTCCGGCCCGGCGTGCGTGGCGGTGCTGGAGAGAAACGTGCGCTTCCTGCTCTTCGCCTCGTACCGGCTGTGCGGCCAGCCCCTGCGGCTCTTCGACCCCTGCATCAATGACGCGCACCTGCAGGAGTGTCTCAGCTGGCTCCTGGAGTGCTACCGTGAGGGCCAGCACCAACACCAGGAGGAGTTCCAGGCCCTCAGTCTGCTTTACAGTCTGGGTAAGGGAGGGGGGGGGGGGTGCATCTGACAGTTTGTGCCAGGGGAAATATTTTTGTTTTCCTGGTTGTGGGTTTCTTTGGTGACTACACCATTGTGTTGCTCTTCTGCGAGGAACCTTGTGCACACTGATCATCCTTATTTGGGTTTTCAGGTTCTGCACACACTGCTCAGCATGTCATGGAGCTGCCCAAGAGGGTGCGGCTCTCTCCGCCCGTCCGACTGGCCCTGGCCATCAGAAGGGCCCACACAGAACGCAATCCTGTACGGCTCCTACGCTTGGCCCATAGGCTGGACTTCCTGCAGGCCTGCGCCCTCCATCGGCACCTGCTACCTTGCAGGAGAGACCTGCTGCTGCTCTACAGTCATGGACACAGCAGCCGAAACTGCCGCTTTCCCGTCCAAAAGCTAGCAGACCTCCTCTCCCTGGAGACCTCCCTCACCACCCAGCTCTGCCGGGCACATGGCATACATGTTAATGGAGAGTGGGTGATCTTCTCCAAGGCCTCCTTCAGCGAGAGCCCGTTGGAGGAGCTGCAGTGTGTCCATATGCATAGGCTAGTGGAAGAGAAGCAGCGAGATCGTACAGTCAGCGATATCATTCACGGCGCGGCTTGAAGACTTTGTCACACCTGAGGACTTGGGAGTTGATCACTCAAAGCATTCTTTTAAATTTGTTTTATTATACTCTGATGTAAACTTGGAGTCGTATTATTATACTGGTTGTGATTTGAGACCGTTCACTGGTAAGTCAATGTGGTCACTTATCACCATGAAGGTGCTACAAAAAGCCTTTGAATATTTTAACATTTTTGGTTTTTACAAGTGCAAATGCAGAAATTTGAAAAGTAATAAAGTACTGTTTTTACAATGCTTTCCTGTGGACTATACTGAGGAATATTTTACATTACAGCCAGCTTGCAATAACAATTGATTAGAGGTTTAGAGGACAACTGTGGTATCACAGTTAACAAAGCCCTATATCCTTCCCTCAGTCTTTGCCAGACATTTCTAATGTCTTTTAATCTGACATAAGCAGGTGTTATCATAGACTTTTAACTGACTCGACATTGTTTACTGTAAAGAGTTCACAGATTATCCAAGTGAGTTTATTATTATTTGCTATATATTTAACCTTTTGCCATGTGTATTAGACATCATGATCACACGTTTTAGTAGTGCAACGTAGCAGATATTCTGAGGCTGTCATTTTTTTCATATATTTTCCACCACAAGTTTCTGCAAGTTAATTCAACTTACGTTGCAAGGATCTGCCTCAGTCCTTCCGTGGCTTGCATGCCGAGATGCTCTTTTATGTATGCTGATGTTTTATTTACCTCCAATATCCAACAGCTTCACGGTTGTTTAAGAAGGACCGCATTCAGCACTTTAGGTGCTTGAAAGCGTGTCAGTCCGGGACTTACAATTTCGAAGCCAGCAAGACACTCATTAGCAAAATCTGACTTGAAAGCAAAAAAGTTGGGCAAATAAGGTTTGTATTGGATAGGTCGTCGCAGTACTGCGACCTTATACATTTCGCACAAGTTTAACCCCGCTCTAACGGTTAAATATAATGTGTACGCGCCTACGTTTGGACTTGTTCGGTACCGTCTGTGGGCGGGCGCTCAGCATTCATTCAGCAGCAGCCTAAATACGAGACCAGCGGAAAAATGGGGGAAGCCGAAGCTGTCCCAGCCGACGAGAAACAAGCGGATTCAGGGATCTGTGCTGCTGATGAGTCCGTAGTGTGGAGTCAGGAGGTGGAAGTGTGTCTCTTCCACGCTATGCTAGGTCATAAACCCGTCGGTAAGATGGATTTCTCGATTTTACCGTACTGCCCTTCGTAGTACGCTGGCTAGGCCTTCAATCCCCGGCGTAGAGTCCTGACTGAACCGAGAGCCCCAACGCCTCGCTTCCCCCCCTAGTTTGTAAATTACACGAAATTTGTCACATTTTCGAGACATGTTTAGTTAAAAAGTCCTGTCTATATCGGAAAACGGTGATTTCTCCGTACCAGTTTGAATAAGCAGGCTAGCTAACAGATATGGCTAATTATTCGTGCCGCTAGCGAGCCTAACCTGGACGGCTAGGCTGGTGTGAGCGGTACAGTAACCGTGTGGAGCGGAACCAGAGGAACCAGGAGCAGCTTGTGTCGAGCCAGAAGAGCTTGTGTGGAGACAGGCTTTGTCAGCAATGTAGATGTGTTATCGCATATCGATATAGATAAAAAAAATTGTCAATTTATTCCTAGCTAGCCAACAAACCACTATTAAGCGCTCCGACTTATGAATGCATACATTACCATTGCTGCCTTTTATTAATTTTAATGTCAGTGTGAATTAAGCTATTGTAAACATTTCTAATTTTTCCATAATAGTAATATTAATGGAACATTTTTTTTCTTCAAACGTATTTTACGAGCACAGCCACCCAAAGTTGTTTTATTTGGAGCATATTCAATACTACTACAGTTAGCTACGACGTTACTGCGACACTTCATCCGTTCCCCACGGTAGGATATTTGATATTTTTGATATTTTGCCTTCAGTGAGGTTAGTTAAGGCTATTTATTTAACACTGGAACATTTTGATTCTGTCCTCAACCACGTTCGGAATTAACTGCGACTTCCAAACATCCCATCGATGTCAAAAATGTAAAACACCTACATTTATTTGTTCAACATCAAGCCAGGAGCTCGTTCTATTGCGCTAAGACAGTTTTCGTCCCTGGTGAATGATTTTAGCCACTGTGGCTCCAGACAACAGATAGATGCACAATTTCTGCACCCAGTGCTTGTTGTCCGGACCAGATAATAACTGGCTATGTATCTTGTATAATACACACACTAGCTGTCTGGTGTAGATTAGTGGTGGTGTTTTTCCCCTCTCTAGTTATATCATAAACTTGGAGTCAGCTGGGAATCTGGACTGGTTGGCAGCAGTCATCTTTGAATAATTGTCTTTTCCTGTATGAGTCTTTTGTTCTAGATGTGATTTCAAGTCATGATCGTCCACAGGTCATTATGACGATTTCTGTGGCAAAAATTAGCTGTGTTAAAAGTGCAGATATGGGCCTTATAGTTTGCGAGCTTGCATCAATGTAGCTGTTGCAGCATCAGCTGATGCTGTCTGACTGCAAACCACATGAACTTGAACCAGTTCAAGTTTTGAACCACTTCAACGTTTTCAGCACTGTACTCCTCCGAGCCAGGCTTTCTTCATGCTTTGTATGATATAGCAAAATGACGGTCAGTCAATGCATCTTCACCTGGGGTTGTCTTATGTGCAGAAACTAAATTAAATTACTGTGGCCACACACCTACCCAGAACTTTCCTTTAGCTACCAGAACTTGCTTTAGCTGAGCTGCGCCTAAATGCTTTATTTGTCTTTGCAGGGGTCAACCGGCATTTCCATATGATTTGTATTCGTGATAAATTTAGCCAAAACATCGGCAGGCAGGTGTCTTCAAAGGTCATTTGGGATCACCTCGCCACAATGTATGACATGCAGGCACTGGTGAGTGGACCGTTAAACATTATTGAAAACAATAATGAACCCCAAAGCTAACCTGTTGTCAATCTCTGGGTACCACAGCACGAGTCTGAAATACTACCCTTCCCCAACTCCGAAAAGAGCTTTGTTCTGCCCGAGGACATAATACAGGACGTCAAAGAAGGTGAGTTACGTTGACCCTCACATATGAGCTTGTGTTGGCGGGCGTTTGCTGTGCTTTGTCTAAATGTCTGCTCTTTCTCTGCCGCACACAGGGAAAGTTGGACCTGAGGAAGACCTCAAGGAAGAGTTCAAAGAAGAGAGGGATCTTCCTGCCGCCCATGAAGAAGGTTCCCCCTCTCTTCCTTCCCTCCATGTTCTCTCCTGCCTCTCGTTTGCTTTCTCTCGCCATCGCCGCCTTCTGACGCAACGCGTCTTCTTAAGCCTGCGTCACTGCATCTTTTTGTTTTTGTTTTGTTTTTGTTTTGTTTTCCCTTTCTGGAACGTTCTCTCGTTTTGGCGTCTCGCTCGCCGTGGCTCACCCTGGCGATTTGTGTCTCGTTTTCAAAGGTCTGGGTCCCAGTATGGCTGCCCGGGAGTTTGCAAGGTATGGACAGAAGAAAACGTACTCAGTACAGTGCAGCTCAGTACCAGAGGCCTCAGTACGCTGCCTCTGAGCATGTGCATCTGTCCCTGTCCCTCTCTCCCCCTCCCTTCTCTCTCTCCCTCTCTCCCTCCCTTCTCTCTCTCTCCCTCTCTCTCTCCCCTTCCCTTCTCTTTCCCTCTCCTCTTCCCTTCTCTTTCCCTCTCTCCCTCCCTTCTCTTTCCCTCTCTCCCTCCCTTCTCTTTCCCTCTCTCTCTCCCTTCTCTCTCTCTCTCTCTCTCTCTCTCTCTCTCTCTCTCCCCACGCTTCTCTCTCTCCCTCTCTCCTCTCTCTCTCTCTCTCTCTCTCCCCCTCCCTTCTCTCTCTCTCTCTCTCCCTCTCTCCCTTCTCTCTCTCTCTCCCTCTCCCCCTCCCTTCTCTCTCTCTCTCCCCCTCCTCTCTCTCTCCCTCTCTCTCTCTCCCCCTCCTCTCTCTCTCCCTCCCTCCCTCCCTCCCTCTTATGTGTGGCCGTTGTACCTTACCTTGTCCTACTCTCTATATGCAGAGAGAAGCATGCCGTGTCAAGGGAATGGTTGTGTGGTACAACTAGGTAGTTTCAAAGGTTTACCTTGGCAAGAAACTGAGCTGCTCGACAGGAGAGGTGTAGGGCCGTAACCCTGGGCTGTACGTCCAGTTCTACACAGCTCTTGTGATGTGCTGTTGTGATGTTGTGTTGGTGCTGAGTCAACACTAAAGTATTTTTTAGGTTGCAAGTGTGTCTTCAGATGTTGGGGGGGGGGATACTTTTTGGGAAATAGGTGGCATGCACAGGCAGGATATTTTTGGCCGGTTGCCAGTAATTGACATTCCAGAGCTACAGGAGACAGTAATGCAGTAATGCAAATTGAACAGATTCAGCTCATTTAGTCTCGATCTAGGCTTCTCGACACGGCATTCACATCTTCATCTGGATTTTTCAAATAAAGCTGCTATGTTCGATTCTGTCGTACCCGCTTCCACGTGCCTATGAAGGAAGCCACATTTCAACATTTCACCAAACCCTCTTCCCTCCAGAGATGGGAGCATTTAGCCCTAACCTTGCCTTCTGTGTGTGCACCTTATACCAGATTATAAAACCAAAAGCAGATTATTGCACCAAGTTTTGTCATTGATTTTTTTCATATTTGTTGATGGTTAGAGTATGAGGCAGTCAGCTGATTTTGAGAGATCTCTCTGATGGCAAGAGTGGAGGAAGCATTTCACTGCTGCTGTCTTAAGCTTCTTTTACAGCATCGTTTGACATTTGGTGTGTCGTCCCCCCCCCCCCCCATTTTCTTCAATAAAACAGGTTTTAGCGTCCGTGCAGACCTCAAAAGAGTTGCACCTGATGCCCAACTGACACACACCTACACACACACACACGATGACAAACAGTAATGGCAGTTAAATGTCATTCATTTAAATGTCATTCACTAAGTCATTCACTTAGTGGCTGTTGGACAACTCAGACCTCTTTAACTGTGGCACATGGAGAGCCTCCATTGTAAAACTTGTAAAAGAATAGAGGTGTAATGTTGAATGTTTTGGAATGGCTTGATAAACCAGTCACCATGTACAAACAGAGGGCACTGCCCTTTCATTAGTGCGTCATGACTGTGCAGAATTTCATGATGTCGAGTTACTAAGATTTGGTCTGTGTAGGATGCGTATTATGGAGTTCTTCACAGTGTATGAGATTGGAAATGTTATTGATGGTAAAACGAGACTTAAAAGGATCCTCCAAACTTGATCCTGAACTCCAGATTAACGGCGGCAAAATGCTCTGACATGAACTGTTTGGGTGGAGTACTGCTTTTTAAAAGTGTTATTTCTCCTTTCTTGAACTTTGTACGAAATATTCTTCTCTGTCTTCACTCCCCTGCCCCCAACTTCCCTCTGTCCCCCCTCTCGTCAGGCAGCAGTTCCTCAGTGAAGATGACCGATCGCTCGGGCTGCGTCCGAGAGAAAGAGAGGGAGAAGGGGGCCTCGGGTGAGCCGGGGGGCGGCCCCAAGGAGGCCGCGGGTGAGAAGAGGAAGAGGAACCGCACCACGGACAAGACGCCGAGCTCCGGCAACCCGTCCAGCCCTGGAGGAGCCAAGCGCCGCAGGACGTAAGCACAGCCAGCAGGGGGCGACCTGCGGACCAGCAGGAGCACACGGAGGAACGGCCTGGTTGAGACTGAGAGAAATGGCGTGCGCTAGGCTAATCTGCGGCTGGGCTGAGGTTACAGTAAGAAGATTTGAGATGGTCCTGTGTTTGAGCTTACCGCAGAAGCTCACAGTCATGACGGGAAGCTCTTGTGGTTTAATAGAGCATTTCATGGATGACGGAGCAGAAATCTAGAAAAAAGTGCTAGTAGTTGTTTAAGAAGAGCAATGAAAACATGGTGGTAAATTTCTGTGTTATTAGAAATTTGTGGTGTTTTTTCCCCCCCTTTCTCTGAAGTTTTATGTAGCTTCATTTTGCTCAGGTTGTTCAAGAGAGCTCAGTAAGAATTTACAAATGTGAAAATCTTTTGGCATCTTTTAGGTGAACTGCAATAAGACAACATGGGATATCATATAGTTGGCAATTTGGTAAACACACAATATGCTCAGTTAGAAATGAGCTGTTTAGTACATGATAATACCTGTTCTGTCATGATTGTAACACTTGTTTGTAATACTTATGAACTGGAGCTTGTTTAGTTTGATTTACTGTCATGACTTGCTCTTGAGTTTTTATTGATTGACTAGTGTTTGTAATGTGAGAGTAAGGGACTCCTGAAATTACAGAAAATCTTTTTGTCCACCATGCAGTATAGCCAGTGTGAAAAACGTTCTGTTTCTTTTTTTTGTTATGGTTATGTTTTCTAAGTAATAAACTTGTTTACATGTGTAGACCTATGCGTTACCTAAACTCACCTTTGTCTTAGAATGATTTTACAACTGTTTTGTTTTACTCTATTTATTCATTTCCACTTTTGTTTTGAAGGGCATATGCCTTTTATTAAACTGATCAATGATCAATGTCATTATGCCTCGTGTTTTGTTTATGATTCATTCATTTTAGGCTTAAGAGCCTAAAATCAAATGAAAAAAATCCAAACCTATCTGTAAACATGCTCTCATTTCACTGGACGATAGCTTGTACGTCGGAGGTATCGGCAGCACGTCTGCGCTCTCGACAGTCTATGCGCTTAGGAAGCAACAATCGGGGCTTAAAATGAAACAAAATCTGGATCAATGTGCTGACTCACTCACGCTTCTACTGTAGTGCTTTCTCCCTTGTTTGTTTTTCACTTTTACCGGACTAACTGTCCAGTACCCCCCCACACACACACACACTTTCTCCTGCCTTTGCAGTTCTTCCCTACCACTCCCCTCCTCCCTCCCTCCATCTCCTCCCACTCTCTCTCCCTCCCCACCTAAAGTGCCGCATTGCCGTAGTGAAGTGGGGTGCCTCCACAGCGCAGCTGGATCTGTAGCCCAGCGCTGAAGTGCAGAGGTGAGTGTGTTCTGGGACGCAGGCAGCCTGTACACGCAGCTGCAGGTAAGAGCGAGGGTCACCGCCCCGCCACCTCCGCTCCCGCAGCAGGTTGGGCGTTGTTTAGTGGGCGTTTTGGGTTTATAAACGTAACATTTGTGATCATGCTTCATCAGTTATTGATCTTGGTGAATGTGATTAGTAATTATTGGGGGGCTTTTGCTGTAGTCGTAGTCTGAAGGGTTCGCAATAAATGTTTGTGTTTGAAATGTGGTCTTGGTGATTGGTAATTGTCTGCGTGTTTACAGCAGGGGAACCCTCTACGTCCGTGATCCCTCCGTTATGGGGAAGGAGAAGATTCACATTAATATTGTTGTGATTGGCCATGTGGATTCTGGGAAGTCCACCACCACTGGTCACCTCATCTATAAGTGTGGAGGCATTGACAAGAGAACCATTGAGAAGTTTGAGAAGGAGGCTGCAGAGGTATGGCTTCTGGTTGATGTGAACTTTACAAAAGCTCCTGGTGTATGTGATGGCCTTTGAACTGTCACTCCTAACCCTAAAAGCAAAATAATGCCCATAAGCAACCATGCAGGTTATTGTACATTTATGACGAAGTCTCTGGTCGTCAAATGTGTTGTTAGTATGTTACGTTCTTTCATGCTGCTTTGTGATTGGTACAGAAAAAAGTGAGGAATTGTAGTTCAAACTGGGTGACTGGCATTCGCACACGCTCCCTGTGGGGTGTGAGAGTGGCAGTTAAGACTCTCACTGCGTCTTTCTCCCCTCTTACTTCACGGAGAGATGCAGAGCCTTCCAGTTGGCTGAAGCGGAGTATATTACACTCTGCAGGGCACGCTCTGTGTGCCGACACGACCACGGAACAAGGCAACTGTCAGAGTGTGGGATAACAGCCAACATGGACCAGGGCACTTAGTCGTGGAGCTGTGGCCATCATGTAGCACAGACACCAACAACATGCACATATTTTCATTTAACAGCGATGGGAGCCAACTGATATCATCACGACACAGAGACCAGAATACGACTTTGTGGACGTTTACGCCTGTTTTAAACGATCCCCTTTCCTTCTTTATGCCAGATGGGGAAAGGCTCCTTTAAATATGCCTGGGTCCTGGACAAGCTGAAGGCAGAGAGAGAAAGAGGCATCACCATAGACATCTCCCTCTGGAAGTTTGAGACTTCCAAATACTACATCACCATCATAGATGCTCCAGGACACAGAGACTTCATCAAGAACATGATCACAGGGACTTCCCAGGTAAAACACCACCGAGACGTGTCTGTATTCCAGTGAGACGTCAAGAGCATACTGAGTCCACAGAAAATCCTGTTTGTTGAGGACTTAGCTGATTCCCCTAATCTACCAGACACCACTAGGTCCTTTTCTGAACTTGGATTCGGATATTATAGTCAGTTTATGGCCTTGATTCGGTGAGCATGCTAAAAACTTTATTTGTTTAAAGTTGAAGTCGAGTTACATTTGTTAATTTTCAGCCTAATGTCCATTTCACCTCCCACCTCACCCCATGCCCACCAGGCCGACTGTGCAGTTCTGATCGTGGCAGCCGGAGTGGGCGAGTTCGAGGCGGGCATCTCCAAGAACGGTCAGACGCGTGAGCACGCCCTCCTGGCCTACACGCTCGGCGTCAAGCAGCTGATCGTGGCCGTCAACAAGATGGACTCCACCGAGCCGCCGTACAGTGAGAAGCGCTATGACGAGATCGTCAAGGAGGTCAGCACGTACATCAAGAAGATCGGCTACAGTCCCGCCGCAGTGCCCTTCGTGCCCATCTCGGGGTGGCACGGTGACAACATGCTGGAACCTTCCTCCAACGTACGTCCACGCAGCACACATACACACCTGCTTGAGGGCCTCGCACATGTGTATTATCAGATATTATCAGGACTAATTAGTAACTATCAGATTTACTTAGTTTTTCCATGAAGCCGAATGTAGCTTTCTTACAAAGGTAAGTATTGGAAGCCTGCACCCACCAATGCAAACCATCATGCAAACTAAATGGCAAAAGGTTGCTGTGTAATCGAAATATGACAAATGTATGTCCTCACTACAAAACATCCATAGCATGTTATGCTCTTTAACGTGGAACACTGCCGTGCCCTGCAGATGCCCTGGTTTAAGGGCTGGAAGATGGACAGGAAGGAGCATCATGCCAGTGGAGTCTGTCTCCTGGAGGCTCTGGACACCATCATGCCCCCTACACGGCCCACTGACAAGCCCTTACGCCTCCCCCTGCAGGACGTCTACAAGATCGGTGGTACTGTAGTCAGTATTTTCACTTTGGCTGCCGTTACATTTGCTCCACTCCCTCCATGGGTCTTGACCACACTGAGATACGAACCAGAAATCATTCTAAAGTGGCCTGAATAGGATCCATATTGGATCGCTGATGTCTGTATAAAAAGAAGTTATATGTAGGTACATATACAAGACACTTTTTTATACATAATACATTTTCTTGGTTAGATTTTTGGTCTAATACCCCTCATTTCGCTCTCTCACTGCAGTCATACTGCATATTTAAAGACTGAAGGAGGGGTTATTAGGACACGTTTAACATTCGTGTGCGTCATTTAAAGCTAGAAAGAATAAAGCACCCACGAAAACAGGACATCAAGAAGACACATGTTTGTAGCCACAAATGTGCATTAAAACTGTATGTGCCTTAAAATGACTCAGACATACACTATGCTGGGTACTGAGAAAAAAAATCATATAAATATGAATCAAATATGAATAAGTATCTACATACAAATCACTATATTATCAAAATAATCACTTTTACACTTGCTGAACTGTAGGGAGATTAAAAGAGATTTAAGTTTGGTGCCAGATGAAATGCTCCCATGTTTATTCTTCTTATGTTTGGACCCACGGGGGCCTGCCCTTTCTGGCGGCTCCAGCTAGCTGCGCTCAGGCTCTCGTCTCTGTCCAGGCATCGGGACGGTGCCCGTGGGCAGGGTGGAGACGGGCATCCTGCGGCCTGGCATGGTGGTGACCTTCGCCCCCGTCAACATCACCACGGAGGTGAAGTCCGTGGAGATGCACCACGAGTCGCTGAGCGAAGCGTTGCCCGGCGATAACGTGGGCTTCAACGTGAAGAACGTGTCTGTCAAGGACATCCGGAGGGGTAACGTGTGCGGAGACAGCCGATCGGACCCGCCGCAGGAAGCTTCCGGCTTCACTGCACAGGTCTGATTCGCTGTTAGAATGGTTCACATAGAGCTCGAAGGTTTCGAATGAAACCTTTTCTCCTCCCGTCTCCTCATTCTTTGCCTGTATTTGTTCTTGGTCTGTCTGTCTCTCGTTCAGGTCATCATTCTGAATCACCCGGGTCAGATCAGTACCGGATACTCCCCTGTCCTCGACTGCCACACGGCTCATATCGCCTGCAAGTTCGCTGAGCTGAAGGAGAAGATTGACCGACGTTCGGGGAAGAAGCTGGAAGATAACCCCAAGACCCTGAAGTCTGGAGATGCCGCCATCGTGGACATGGTCCCCGGGAAACCCATGTGTGTGGAGAGCTTTTCTGAATACCCTCCATTAGGTGAGTCTCCACTCCAAAGCAGTCACATGTTTTGTTGTCTTTCAGAACCAGTCTTGCCTTTTAGCACATAGTGATACAAATCTGATTTCATGCCAGAGAGTAAAATTAAATTAAAGTAAAATTAAAATTGTACTCACACAGTTCTGATTAATCCTGTTGTCTTCATTCTGTCAGCAAAGCTCCACAAAATTAATATCACATCCACGCAGTTAGAAAATTATAAAGCAGTGTGAGGGCATTTTAACTTCCATTTAAAAGAAAATTCAGTGCTAGCCACTTTGAAAGGAAATTCAGTCTTCTATTCATGTTGATGTTAGCTTGTGGAGACATTTTCCTCATGAATTACCAAAAGATTTTCATGATGTGAAAATCATGCCAGTTCACTCACCTGTCTGTCCACGAGCTGACATGGACTAACCTGTCAAGCTGACAGGCATCTCTTGTTGTCTGTCAAGTCTTTTATTACCGAATGATCTCTTTTACACTCATGCTTACTGAGCTGAAGCTTGGCTTGGGAAACCTATGAATTCCCCATGCCACAAGCAAACGAATGCACTCGAATGACACTCACATTTGGATGATATTGTTTTTTTGTAGTGTTATGAAACTGCTTGTTTGAATATTGGTATGACTGTTTGTGTGTGTGTGTGTGTGTGTGTGTGTGTGTGTGTGTGTGTGTGTGTGTGTGTGTGTGTGTGTGTGTGTGTGTGTGTGTGTGTGTGTGTTTTGCAGGGCGCTTTGCTGTCCGAGATATGAGACAGACTGTTGCGGTTGGCGTCATCAAAAATGTGGAGAAGAAGATTGGCGGGAGTGGTAAAATCACCAAATCAGCCCAGAAAGCGCAGAAATCTGGCAAATGAACCCGCGCCTCATCGTAGCGCTTGTAGCCCCAGACCCCGCCCCGCTCCACCACAACCAATCAGCAGCCCCCGCTCTCCACCTGACCTCGCTCAGTGTTTCTTGCACTTTAAACACGTTCTACAGCCCTGGTTGGATAATCGGCTTCTGACCATGGAGGACAGTAAACATTCATATAAGAGTTTGAGAGAGCCTAATTGTGAATTATGCATTTTAATGCTCAGGTTGCCTTCCACATAATCACATTAAAATATTAATTGACTACATATTTGATGTGTTGGAGGGTTGCTTTTGAGGTTTAGGCTGCAACTGAGAAATTAAGGGACAAAATACCATCTTGGTAATCTTGTCTTAATGAATCGACTGGATTAGAGGAATAAAATGTTGGCTGTTTTATATTGGTTGTAACTTCCTGTTTACAGGGCAATCGCTCTACAACATAATTTATTTATGCTTTGTGCATACTTTCTCTGTACTGTGAGAAGGGACTATAGTGACCCTGAATGATTCACTAATAAAAATACTGCAGATCAGAGTTTATGAGCTCACTGTGGCCTTAGACTGTGTGCATTCTCTTTTAATAGAAGCTCCTCTTTCTATCTTAATTTCAAGAATGTGATTGAAAAAGTAGATCATACACTTAAGGTACATTACGTGCATCTGACGCCTCTAATACAGTATCTTAATCACCATGTTTTCCCATGAACAAAAATAGTCACCTTTACACTGACAAGAGAAAATCAAAAGTCCAGTCTAGTCTACTCAGATTGTAGAGGTCTCGTGAGGTGAAGGCTAGGTAGCTAAACCTTAACCCAGACACAGCTGTACACTATAATAGTGGCTCATGTGCATGTGTCCCAAACCACTCCCAAAAGCAGATTGCAGTTAAGTTACCCACTGATTAGTATGATTACTACCCTGTTTAGGGTGAGTAACAGATGTCAAGAGAACAAAACCATATCAGTTTAATCGCTAGAGGTTTGGGTGACAAAATGGAGGAGTGTTGATAATAAGCAACTACAGGCCCTTATTTGAGCAGCCCTTGACCCTCATGAGTAGAATACTGATCTGGATCTGTAAAGCAACGATTCTCAGGATAGGACACTAAAGGATGCATGTATGTGGGAAATGGAAACCTGACTTGTGTGTGCGTGAGATGTGTACAGTTATAAATTCTGCCTGTCATCACTCTATTGACAATAGATTCCAGCTTCTCCAGTGCTAATGCTTTCTTTAGACACACCTTAGATCTCTAGCGAACTGTCACGAAACATTCCAAACGCCAATACGAAGTTGAATATACTAAGAGCAAGACTGATTTTTTTGTATATTTCATTCTGATGTTACATTTGAGATCAAATAACGTTACTCACATCTGATTCTTCAGAAAAAATAGTTCGTTTCAACGTCTATGTTTATGTAGCACTCTATTTGTGCGGAAACTGAAAAAGGGCTTAGCATAATAATTGTTTAGCGACATTCCTGTTTGTGTAAATGTTATATTATGATTTTGCCATGCTAATAAAGCCTGCTTAAATTGAAATTGACATGGAATACTACAAACTCTTAACTGTAAAAGTAGCCTACTGTTAAAGTAATACCACCACCAGGGGTCACTATTGTACTTTTATGCCGATAAGAGGGACTCGCGGGTGCCTTCACGTGTCGTGCCTGCGCCTGTGATTTCACATACATATAGGGGAGGCCGGAAGGAGCAATGAAGACAAAGTTTTGAAGAGGTGGCCTTTTTGATGTAGGCTATGTTGTCCTCCTAATTTACACAATGTAATGTTGAACCAAGGTAAATGAAATCCATTTGTGTGTAAAATGTCGGAGCCTTTTACACAGTAGCCTATAGGATATTTTTGAAGCTTGAAAGAAAATTCTAAATTTTCATTAAGTTGCAAATTTAATGTTTATAACTTCTCCGAGTGGCATATCCACATTTCTCAATTTAAATGTGTAAAATGCTCCTTTTCCTGAGCCAATAATTTCTGAGAAGTGCTGGTGC
This sequence comes from Brachyhypopomus gauderio, assembly GCF_052324685.1. Classification (NCBI taxonomy): domain Eukaryota; kingdom Metazoa; phylum Chordata; class Actinopteri; order Gymnotiformes; family Hypopomidae; genus Brachyhypopomus; species Brachyhypopomus gauderio. The sequence goes on along the minus strand of NC_135231.1, from coordinate 1,755,451 downwards.
CTTCATTCAGTGCTGTTAAGACGGAAAACTATGAAACACTCGGTGGATTTGAGTTGAGCTAAAGAGTTCTGTTCTCTGTCAGTTCCGGTTGAGGAGAAACATTATTTTTGTGTCATACGGACTTTAGCATTCCCCTTCCTGCTCTTGTTGTAATGGCAGTTGACATTTAGCTCGAGTTTGATTGTTTTTTTTTATGTACGTCTGTCTGTCTTTCTTTCACTAGGATATGTGTAATGCACGAGACAGGCCATGCCCGCCCTGTGTGTTGGGTTGGCTGTCGGGGTTCTGATGATCTAAATGATCTGTCACGCAGAGCCCTTTCACCTCTTCAGCTGCAGGGAGTGCTTCACCACCTAGGACGCGTGTGAAAGGAAAACCGCCTATTGCTTGCGGCTTAGGTGAAAAGAAAGAAGGCTTATGACACACACACACCATGCAACTTATTTACAATACCCATTGTCGACTAAACAGAAGAGCGGGGGGGGGGGGGGGGAACAGAATTGACGTGTACAAATACAAATCAAATTAGCTGCCTGTCTGCAGTTTGTGTGACTGATAAATGTTGACTGATAGGCTGTGTGGGGCCTAAACCACAAGGCCATGTGACCTCCGTTTTCTTTGCCCCCAAGCCCCACCCTAGTGCACGCTGACATTTGCAGGAAATAATTGCTTGCAGAGAGGAAAAGGCCCTAGCTGACCCCAGGAGCCTTTATGTACACACTTGAGCATCTGTGGGTAAGGAGTGAGACAGTAGCCATGTTTACCAGCGGTGGTTCATGTTGTCTCGATGATGTCTCGATCTCAAACGTTCATCTCTCGAGAGCCAGCTCCTGCCTATAAGGAGGTTTTAAGATGGTAGCCTTCTAGTGACACAGTCAAAACCAGCCAAGCTCATTGTTTAAAGTTACTGCGTATGTTACATTGCTTTCCTTACTAAAGGGTCCACCAGGAGCTGTTTTCCTGAAGGCATTGTTATTATTAAATGGAGCTTTGATAACTGAAAATAGAGTTCTTTCACACAGATGGAAAATCGGTCTTCGTTGAGAATGTGGACAGCTACTGCCAAGATATTGCAATATTAAGCCAATTGTTGTACTGTGAAAACTGTCCAGCACGATTCTTTGTTGAAACTAATGGCTGAAGCCTACTTCAGGGCAGCTCTCAGGGTGATGCACTCTTTATTTGTAGGTCAATACAGGGTAAATACAAAAGTTTCTTTTGAAAAATAAATGGCCACAGACCTAGTAGATCTAGTTCAACGGCATCTATTGAATTCTTGGGCCTATTTACTGCTGTGACACTGATAATTATTCTTGAATTAGGACTTTTCAGGCTGGCCTTTTTGGTTTGTGGCAGGTCTTGTCTGTTGGCTTACCTGTACTTTTATAGGTATAACCATTTACCGGGCAATTGTTTATACCAATAATGAATGAATAAGTGAATAGTCATAGCAAAGGATTTCAGCTATCTTGTTAAGGTGGCAGAAATTTATTTACTGTGTTTTTGCATTAAAAGATGTATAATGGGAAAATGATTCTAATGCTTAATTCTGATTCTTATAATTGTACTATGTATTGCACTGTGTGCTTAATACAAGTACAAAGTTCACCAGATATAACGTGCATCTGTTTTGAATACCCTTGTTTGCACATGAATCGTATAATTTCCAGCATGTTATTGTTTTTTGCAAAGAAACAAAAACAGATGCAAGTCCAGCTAATGGGGCTGGAACAGAGCAGGCCAAATCCCCATCACTTAGCACTTACCCCTCACACTGCTGTTAAGAGGCTATATTGTCATCAACTACTGAATACCCCCATGGACCTGACCACCTTAATTCAGCATGTACTGAAAAGGGTGCCACCCTGTCTCTCCTTTCTTCGCTTCTAGCCTCGATTTCCTGGTGATATAATACGGCCCAAATAAATAGACTCACTTTGGACTGAGCTGGTGTTAAGGGGCCCGTCCTGACAACCGTTGGCAGTTTTTCCCCTGTGTATCATAGTCACGTAAAAGCTTAGTGTACAAATGAGCTGGGGCTTCAAACGAGGATTTCTGTCCATTTAATGTTGTTTTTTTCCAAGATTTCTTTGCTTCTGTTCTCTTGGTTAGTACAATATGCTTTATAGCCCTGTCCCCATTCACGGTCATATTCAGACCGCTTATTGTTGTCTTTTTTCTCAGCTGTTCAAGGCGCAGCTAGTCACTGAATGCGTTTGAACTTATGAATGTGGACACATGCTGCCTGCTCCCTTCAGCGGGGCGACTTTTAGCAAATGATCCAAATATACCAGAGACTGTTAAATAATTGAGCGCGAGCGCTAAATAATTCAGCGCACGTATTAAAGTCTGGTCTATGGAAAGGTTTTGGCTCATGCATGTAAGGGAGACAAATGTTCGCGGAGAGGAACACAGGCTGCGGATCTGTACATACATGGGCGCACACGGATTTGGCACAGCCTGTTCTTGCCTGCACCTCTGCGGCGATTGCCTCCATTAGCATAAACGCGAATAACTAATAGGGCAGATCAAGTGCTAAACGAGAGAGGGGAAGAGAGCCCTCTTCAGAGAGCTGCCGACATTTCGCTACCTGTCTCCCCGAGCTCGGCAGTGTGACTCTTTGTACCTGACTCCACAGTTTTGACGATTTTGCTGCGTTTTCTCCTCAGCTGTGACTCGTTTACGGGCCGGTCTTGGACACACATGGAGCGCCATGACTAGCTTGGTGGTTGGGGGGGGGGGGTGGGTTGAGGGGGTTTTTGTGGTGCTAGAGTTCAATGTTAATGCATGCAGAGAGAACGTAAGAGGTCATGTTCAACGTGACTGGAAAATTAAAACCCACTGTACTCAAACCCAGTGAGAACACTCACATCCTGTGTCCTGGTATGTGACCATCTACTAAATAAGCAGAGCACGATGCTGTAATGCTACAGGATAGCTGTAATAGCCTAAATGCATCCTAAATGTCATACAATTACAGTATCAATACTTTACGTGTCCCTGACTGATTCAGAAACGGCTGAGGCTAGAAATGAGTAAACATTGTGTTACGACAGGTCTGGAGTTCTAGCAAAATTTAAGTTACAGAAAACACAATTGTTCTACTTCATGGTGTGGCCAGTTTCCGCATTGTACAAGATTGGGAAAAAATACTAAAAGATTGCCAATAGTATGTAAAAAGAAACAACACTGCACATTATCCCAGTACCTAACTGAAAGTTCCATGAGCATTTACTTGTGTAGGACTTTTAAATGAAGCTGTTTAACAACCCAAGCATTGGGAATCAGTCATGTCAGTGTGTGAGAAAAATAACCAACCCATAATGGGATGGGATTCTTTAATCACTATTTTGTCTTAACTACTAGAAATCTTCTGAGTGATGGATGTCATTGAAACATCTGGTTGTGTGATGATATACTTGGTCAGAAAAACATCCCAAAAGCTTTTCATCCTTGGAGACAGGGATTGTTTTGCATTCTCTAATCACTACGTGTATACACTGAAATTGAGTAATGTGATTACACTTGACTACATTCAATTAAACTGCTTTCACCTACAATCGATCGCCAAGTATGCAATCATTTTGAAAGTAATCAATGAAAGGATGAAATTAGGTCAGGGCCTAGTGCCTCTTCTCGGGCAGAGATGAACCCCTACCCTTCAGTCTTACTTTTCTGCCAAGCTTTGGTATTGGCCGCCGCACCTGTTTGTGGCTTTGACTCTGACATCCTCAGATCTGGTTCTGTCAGTCTGGGAAATGGCAACCTAGTGGCCTCAATGTGACTGACACTGATGGATCAATAGAAAGCAATTATGAGAAATGTCAGAGATTCTTGTGAGTCAACTATGGACTAATCGTAATGCCACCGCTAACCGATTATGTTTCCCTGACACAAACACACGCGCGCGCACACACACACAGGCACACACGCGCGCACTTTCCGATCTGAAAACTTTTCTAGCCCTCATTGTATAAGAAGCTTTTACTGCAGGTTTTGTTAAGCATGTTCAGACCTTTTATATACATTATGACTCAGAAGTGCAATTTCATGTATAGAAAAACATCAGCTGAAGTGTTTTTGCCCTGGTTTTGCTGTTTATCACAGTCCTTCACCAAATGTTTTCCGTTGCCTTTGCACCACAATAGTCCTCCATCTCACCGACTTTTCCACAGCCCCATTCGCCCCATCCTCCCTTCTGAGTGTTCGATCGCGCGGTTGTTCTGAAAGAACCTTCCTGCGCCCAGATGTGATGAGGCTCAGTGCACAATGCTCCATCGAGGATGAACACTGGAAGTGAAGTTGCTGACTCAGACTGGAGGATGATGTCTGCGTGCCCAGGGGCCCGGTTCAAACACGGGGCCCTTCCCGCCCCCCCTCCTGGTCCAGCCTACCTGCTCTGCGGTTAATTATAACATCTGAAGAGGCCTTGCCTGTTCTCTTCCGCCCCTCCACTTTAAGCCCAGCTTTTCTGCAACTCCCTCTCCTGTACTGCTATGGCAACACTGTGTGGCTCCCAGTGAAAACAATGGATGCATTCTTCTGGCTGGTTTTATGGGCGGATGGTGAAATAGGGAGTCTTACGCCCCTGAGAGTGATCTTGTGGTGGATTGTGCACATGGGAATTCTTTTTACTGTACTTCTAGGATTTACCCTTTGAGTCGTACAAAGCAATACTTAACCAATAATGTATAATCCTGTTCACTTGGCTGCAATTGTGGTTTCTTTTGAAGGGATTTGATTGCAATAAATAAAAGACGTTGCTTGTGTCTATAGGTGTGTCCTCCTTATGCATGTGCTCTTACAAACAGTCTACATTTGGAAAAACTGGGAAGTGTGTATTCCAGAGGGTCTATAGAGTACTTCGAGTGTGTGTCTAAATCAGACTGCTACTGTGGAAAAAAATATTTCGGTGATTATTTATAAAATGCAAGCAAATAGAATCGGTTAACCAGACACATCACTGAGAATATACTGTCTTTGAAAGTCCTTATTACAGGGTGAGAACTGGGCACTCTGTAGGAATCGGTCTACTTTCTGCCTGTCTACATGTTCACAAATTGTATTATATTTCTGGAGGGACTTTTTCATTAAACTGTTCCAGGGCCTTAGGTGACCATGCTGTAGATGCTACAGTGCACATCTGAACCTGAAATCCTTACTCCAGCCTCTGAAGATCTTCATGCTAACACACTGTCTCCAGCTCAAGTTGCAGGATCCTCCCCACTGCGCACTGTGTCCGGATGCAGCTGATGTCCACTGGGAAAGGCAAACTCTCCACCCTGCTATTTCCTTTAATACAGTTTCAGAATTTGGCAGACATGACTTTATTTTATCAGTATGACAATATGTGAACATTCTGGTAGAGGAACCCAGGACTTTTGTGTTGTTAGCACTGTGATCTACCTGCTATACTGGGTGAACTACAAGAATGGACATGGAAAAACTATTTTAATGAATAATTCTTATTGTTCTGTTCCCCTGCCAATAAAGAGCCTCCTTGACCTGTCAGTTATCTCTGTCCCTTTTGTCGAGCTAAATTTGGCTTTCTCGGTTGTCCATGCTGTTATCCACTGTGGAGCAAATTCCATTAAGGTTGCTTTGGGTAGAGGTCTGGAAAAGAGTCATTTACTTCAAGAGGACTTCTCTCTCTATCGATTACCACTCCACAAAGCGCCTCCAGGGCCCTCCGGACAGCACGAAGACGAGATAATATATTTTAGCTCCACGAGATAAGCTCTAAGAGGGTCGTGAAGGTTCAGGCCAGCTTCTACTCCCTGAGTGGCCCCCTTCTTTGAGGGCCGCCGGCAGGCGTGAGGCCTTCACCGCGAGTGAAGCTAATATTTATTAGAGCGGAGCCTCCCCATCAGCTTGGAGATAAAGGGGAACACGAAGCATCTCTAATGGGCAGGCAAAGGAGCGGAGTAGTGTGTGAAACCCAACCTCTCCCTGCATCATTTCACAATGGCCTGATAACACTCAAGATAGATTTCCTACCTGGAGCAATGCAAGTCCAGCCAATAAGGAGGCCTGTTAAATTTCCTTCACTGAGGACTCGTTCTTCAGCTAGTAGGAGCATTCGCAAACAGTAAACACGTTTGAAGCTGACTGGGCATAATTAAAACTAATGCTGTAATTAAGAGAGCAGCAAATTTGTACAAACTGACTTGTTTCTCTAAGCTCTGTAATAACTGCTTTAGTTTTTTGGATTTTGTGTGTGTGTGTGTGTGTGTGTGTGTGTGTGTGTGTGAGTGTCTAGCCAGGACACCTCAAGTGCCCTTTTTTGCTTGTATGCCATATTACTATTTGCCAGGACCTTAATGAAACACGCGGAGGAGTGAGCGCTGAATGTCAGGCTTTCATTTTCATGTTGTTCCAGCAACTCTGGTTCTCATTTCAGTTGGGCATTTGGGGGAAATAATGTCAAGCAGAGAAAGGGTTAGAAGAGCCTTTCATAGCATGTTCTGAGATGAGGATCACTGGCAGCTTCAAGCTCCAAGCCACAATGCGTTTCGCTCAAGACCTGAGTCTGCCAGATGGTGTCGAAAACAACAGAATACACCACCAATCACACAGCACTAATCACCTGGCTTCCTTGATGTTAACACTAATTAGAACGGTGGCTTGATTGATTGCATTGGTGTCGATTGCCAGGACAGAGCTGCGTGGGTCTCCTTCAGACTCATTAGCACATTACGCAGTGGATTTGAGTTAGGGGAGAGTCTGGCCCATGGATTAGAACACAAGAGTGCGCATTGAGTGATTTCGCAGTTCATGTTCCATGAATCGAAAGGGTTAGATGGTCTTCTCTTGGTGCTCTTAAGATAGGACACCGGTGGAGTGTGATCTTACAGGATGTAGTACCATTGCTAAGAGGAGGGGGTTCATAATTTGGGAAGATCTTGCTTGACTTTGGTTACATGTTGTATTGGTAATGCTCATGCTACAAATGATAATGAATATGATTATACATACAGTTGCATGCTTTTTCATAAACGGGAGTCCTGGCGTTGAAAACATTTAATATCTAAATGAACAAATTAATGGGGTGTGTGGTTGGGGGTGGGTAAGTGTTCTCCAGTAATTAAAGGGCATCAAGCAATGAATTACTAATGGACCTTTTTATTAAAGGAGAAAAGGTGAAATCCAGTGCTTAATTTGTAAATCAAACGCACACTTCAAAATTAAAGAGTTCCCGGAACCTGTTCCGGCAGGATCCGGCTCAAATTAAGCCCTGGTGAAATCTATGTATACAATTTGATAAAGTCAGAATTCCAGTTCCTGTGCACGGGCACTGTTCCTATGCACCTGCATTTGTTTATATAAATGTTTAGGATTTGCTAATTGCAGCTACTGGATTCAGTATTTCGGTACATCAATAGTTTTAGTGTTATCTTAGCAACTTTCAATCAAAATAAACCTGAAAACAATACAGAACTCTTTATCCAGCAACATCAGAATGATATAAATGAATACAATAAAAATGGCCAGGTTTATTGGCCTATAAAAACAACTTTAAAGACTTTTTGTGTTTTAGCCATAAGAATGGCAGGGTTAGAACAGCAGGTGGTGTTTAAAGTGTATAAGGCGGCTCTTAGAGTTGTTTGGGTTCTTGCTTATAATTGTTGGCCCACAACAAAATTCCTGATTAATACACCCTAAAAACCGATGTGCCCACAAACCACCAGGTAATTGTAATGGGCCTAGAAGCCAAAGAACACTGAGCGCCTTCTTAACGTCCTGGCTAACGTATGATTTATGTCACTGTTGGGATGAGGTTAATAACGATGCTCCTCACGTCCGACTGCCAGGTATCAGAGCCATTAAAGTGCAGCGCACTCACTCCTATAGCCCCAGCTCTAGAATAGAAAGCATATCTCCAAATGAGAATGGCTCTCTGTTCACACAGACTTGGGCTTTTTCTCTGGTTAAATGACTCTTCTCCTCTGCCTCGTTCTGTGTTGGGCGGCTGTATTCTCACTCGGCATCTGCTCTCCATTTGCTTCATATCATTCAGGCCAGATAAAGCGTCCCTTTATGTTCTTACTCAGTATCTCCTAAACCCCATTTAAACATAATTACCCAGCCATTTAAAATCATTCCCTCTACTCTTTAAAAAAAAAATGCTTTGTCTCTTTTCAAATTTTTTTTTTTTGGGTGGTGGGGAGGGGGAGGGGGGTGGTTACCAAGCTACTTTCAGGCAAATAACTTCAGGCCCTTGTCTTGTAATGGTGCAAGTATATCACACTATGACAAGCAAAATAAATAAAGTAAAGAATGTTCTGAAAAAAAAGAAATTGGAGAGAGAGAGCGAGAGCAAGACAGAGCGAGAGAGAGAGAGAGAGAGAGAGAGAGAGAGAGAGAGAGAGAGAGAGAAAGAGCTCAACCATTGAGCAAAAGTGTCAACATGTTTGCAGTCAAGTAAGAGCTGTTCCCTTTGTTTTAATGTTTCCAATGAAATGCCAGTCAGAATTTCCTCTTAAACATGTCAGCCTTTTCCGCTTGGCTCTTGACTAATCTTTCCTAAGCTCTCTTGATCTCCTCAGATGTTGAGTGGCAGGTCCACTGTGTAGCTTTGGTGGAGATCCAGCAATGGCCAAGCTGGTGTACATGGGATCTTATGTTCATAGATTATCAAATCAAGGACATGGAAGTAACCAACCAATCAGTGCTACTGACCTTATGTGGCTGGGCGAATCACCATTGTATTATAACACTGTATTTACTACCATGAGAACGCTATTGTTTTCATTGAATGTGGCGTGCACTAATAATCCACTCTCATTCAAGGATTTGCTGAATAACAGGAAACGCGGTGACAGGACTTGGGTGCTTCAGACTCTCAGAAAGGCATTGTGTCAGCTACCGTCTAACCAAGGGTGTCCCCTATACCATACTAGAAAAGGTCGGCCTGTGCGCGAACGTTTTTTTTTGCTGTAATTTCCTGATATTAATAGTCGTGTTCTGCAAGCTGGGAGCATTTCTTTACTTGATTGATGAATATGATACCATCTGCAGACAGCAAACCAATTTGCATAGCAAGTACCTCAAAGATGGATTTTAATGTCAATACAAGAGGATGAACATTTCTGCATCTCTCTCCCCCTGTCTCTCCCCATCTCTTGTGGTTTCCCCTCTCTCTGTTTCAAATTGTTCGTAGCCTAAATGGCTGGAGGAGAAGGTGGTGTTTTGTGATTTTGATGTGCGCTACTACAAACGTTCCTTTCCTTGCACTTTATAAGAAAATATTACTCATCACTTGTGTGAAAGTGTTGAACTTTTGAGATCTTACTGTGGCATTTGAGAAGTGGGAATCGAAATGGCTTACTCACTTTGTTTAGACACTTTAAGGTCAGAGTGTTATCTGACCCAGAAGATGGAGAGAAATGTCGCTTTTGTCCCTAAACCACTTTTGTCTTTTTAAAATCAAATAGGCATTACTGACCTCGATTTTCAGGCTTGGTAAAGATGGAGAGAGAGAGAGAGAGAGAGTAGACAAAATTTTGTGTGTATGCGTGTGAAAGTGGACTGAGAGAGACAGAAAGAAAGAGCGCTTTCACAAGCAATGACAACGGCATGAATAGAACTGTCATGTAATGTTTTGTTGGCATGGCGTTAGCCAAAGAAAGACTCTCAGGTTTGCAGGTCACCAATAGCTGCATTCTAGGAACGCAGTGATTTAGACCTCTATCCCTCAACGTAAACATCGCATTTTACTAAACCACCATCCTTAAGCATGACATAACACAAACATAACATAAGACTCTAATCTAAATCTAGGCAGATTAATTATCTTGGTGGTGAAATTTGATTAAAGTTATCAGTAATATGTAAACATTTAACAAAATATACTTTGTGCGTTGTAATTATGTTAAGATGTAAACATGCATGGTTTTATCATTGCTCTGTGATTTATTATCAATTAGAAACGGTGCAGTGCTGATCTCTGCTTTGTCGAGCTTTAGGTGTTTGATGTTATTTTTTTTTATTTGCTCTTGCTTGATCTGATTAGTCTGCTGTAGAAAAGCACGGCGGAGTCACTCTGAGTTCGAGTGAAGTTTAAAACGCTTGTTAATGAGTTTTCTGTTGATACAACAGGCTTCCAGTTTTCTTTTAATATTTGATTTTTTTAATCTATTCTCCCTTGTCTCTGCCCCACCCAGCAAGCTGTGAATGTGCAGCCCAGTTCTCCAACTTCCCATGGTACTTGATTAGCAGACAGATGTTATAAAAAAATGAGTAAATGTCGAATACTGACACAGATGGTCGGATTCACGAATCACTCCTATTGCGTTATACGAATAGATGGCAGCTTTTAAGTGTGACATCATGCAGGAAGGAAGCATGTGATCAGAGCCGGAGTGGCTAATCGGGAGATTCGGGAGGATTCCCGATGGGCCGGATCATGTCAATCTCTAGGTTGGGCCGATTGGGATGGAAAAATAATTTTGGGCCGGATTTGCGCATGAAACTCCCGGGCTGAAAAAGTGGCCCACTCCGGCAGGGTTGCCAACTCTCACGCATTGAGCATGAGACACACGCATTTGACCGTCTTCACACGCTCTCATGCCACACTTCCGATATCTCACGCCGAAAAAAAAAATCTAGTTTATTTACCTCTGATCCTTATCTATGATTCAATGAGTTACTAGTTCGCTCTGGCGCCAACCACAGGCGAACGATAGATCGCGATATAATACTTAATTTGTGTCCATTTTATCGATAGATCGCGATATAACACTTAATTTGTGTCCATTTTACGTTCGCCACCCCCCCAAACCCCCCCTGTCGACAACTTACGTTCGCCACGTCCTCCAGGTTCAAATCTCACTCCAAGCGATCTTCAAAAGTTGGCAACCCTGCACTCCAGCCATGCATGTGATGGACTTTACTAGCATGCCTCAGCAGCTACTTTAATGGATATTATGTTGCTTGTTGAGTTTCTGTGAAGGCCTTATATATTTAGCTTTGGTGTGTGTGTCCCAGTGTGTCCGCACGTGCACCTGTGTGTGTCCCAGTGTAAGTGTATGTTGTGTGTCTGCATGTGCTCCAGTGTGTGTGTTCTCGTGTGTCAGTGAATGTCCGAGTGTCAGTGTGTCTGTGCCCCTGTGTGTGTATGTGCATGTATGTTCCAGTGTGTCTGTGTGTTTCTGCATGTGTGTGTCAGGAGCACTTTTGCACTTTTCTGTTTATTTGTTCCCACTACCAAATCCTCAGTGTTCTTGCTGTATGAGCAATGGTAGAAGTGTTCGTAATATAATGAAGCAGCTGGTTCACTGTTCATGGTGTGGTAGCTGTATTAGTGTACAGAGAGGCACAGTCGTGTCGAGTGCAAGACCTGTCTGAAAAGAAGTTAAAACTCCATCAGTCTCTCTAGTTTTAAATGACTGTAATGCACAAGCTTACTGGGCAGGAACCAAACTGGACAGATATTCAGTGGCAACTAATAAGTGCAGTGAGTTAAACACAAAGACTTTATAAAGACCAAATCTAAATTCCACTGCCTCCCACAGGTGTCTTACTGGCCATGTGACTGATTGCAGTCCTAAGTCTCGGCGTCGTCTCAGTACGCAAGCTATGGGATGAATTAAAGAGGTCTGAACCATGTGGGCCCCAGAAAAGCACACTGTTCATTTGTGTTTACCCTCTTAAACATCAGACCCTCACGGGCAAGCATCACGGAGCGTCTACCAGGACCGCGGGGGGAGTTTTAAGCCACCTTGAAGCCCCCGAAAACACAACATGAGGCCCGGTCCTACACTGGCAGAACTGGCTTTGGTCTGTTGCGGGAAAAAGTGAACCTCATTTGCTTTTCAGTCCCGAGATAAACGTGAGCAAATATGCGGAGGAGATCTGCAGAGAGACTCCGAAGAAGAGGAACGGGGGGGGGGACGGGGGGGGTCTCCGAGGCAGTGAGCTGAGCCATTATCTTTCTGCATGCTTATAGATGAGACCGCACCCGCCCGCCCGCACGCCCGTAATTACTCGTCGCACCTGTCCGCACTCTGGTAGCGGGCCTCCTGGGCTGTCTGCGCTCCTGACAAGCGAGACTGCACCACCCTCTCCAACGGTGAGGGATGACTGCCTACGCCAGGCCCTCAGGGGATCAGCCCCCACCCGTCTCACACACACCCATCTCTTTGGGTGTGCGTGCGCATCGTGTTTGTAGAGTTAAACCGAAGGGAGCATCGTTACGGACGCCTTTGTGCTCGAGGTATAAGTGGCGTTAGTCTGCAGGGGCTTGGATGGTAGCGCGCTTGCTAACGCTTGCTTGTGTTTTGACACGACATCTCTCCTGTGTTCTCAGATGACACACTGCTAAAGTGAGTTTCTTGGAATGAGCAGACGTAGACAACGTGGGGCCAGCACTGGCACTAGTTTTGTGTCGACCACATTTCACTATATCCAACTGGGAGCCGTATCCTTTTATGTAGATAAACAAATTTACATTCACATTTGCATTTATAGCATTTGGCAAATGCTCTTATCCAGATCGATTTACATATATTTATCAGTATGACAACGGATTTACGGCCATCTTTTAGACCACAAATTATGTTTAAGTTCCACTCTCACATTCAGAAATTGGTTGATTCTTTTCATGACAATAGATATACATATCTTTTTTTATCAAACAGGACATCTAGATCTAATTTGACAAGCTTGTTTTATTTCACTTACAACTGCATGCCTGAGGGAGATTTTTTAATCAGCTGCTTTTGAAATGTGATTGAAATCTGATTTGACTGACCCAGTGCAATAACCTGGCTTAAGGAATTAATAATCATTTATGGAAATCCATCCAGCCATGTTTTGTTAAGTGTGCAAATTTAATCCAACCCAGAGGTCAAAATCCTACCACACAGGTCCTGTCATGTTAAGTGTGCATTAAAGACATTCTACTTAGTCCAACATGGAATTTGAATAAAATCAAATGATTCCTTCACTTGAATATCATCTTAAATTAGGAATATTGTAATTAAAGTAAATGGCATGCCTGTGCTTAGCTTAGCTTAGCTCTGTTCACGAGTAGTTGCTTCTCCAGTTTTGAAATCTCAATACGTCAACTATGCAGCTAACCTTTTATATTTTGGATCTTGGAAGGTCAAGAAAGTGATGGAACAACGTTTCTTCCAGTCACTAGAATATTTACAGAGCAAACTGAACTACATTTTGTTTCTGTTTATTGATTTTGCTATTTAGTGTCTTCCCATTGTAGTCGTAGGTCCTAACAGTAATGACCTTTTCAATAACAGGACAGTATTTCAGTATTTTGACAAATAGAGTCTGGATCATCAAATGTTCATTCACAAAATGAAATCTAAATCTAGAACTTATGAAGTACTCAGCAACTCTTGTGAGATCAGTCCAGACCACTTTAACAAGAATTGAGCCTTGTTTCGAAGGGCAAAGGAGGAAAGATAAAAACAAGCAAACACTGTGAAAGCAAATGAATATTTATCACCGCCTTTACACGAAGCATTCTGAATGGCCAGCAGCCCGCTAATAAAATGTTTATTCATAAAGGGATTATGTAAAATAGCCTTGGGGGCGTGTTGGTACATTCAGAGAGCGCCTATGGTCAGGAATAACTCATGGGTGGTGCTGAATGGAAGATTGTTTTGGGAGTTGAAGAGAATGACTACTATTCCCTGTAGAGTTGTGCCATAGCCCCTCAATAGTGTGTGTGTGTGTGTGTGTGTGTGTGTGTGCGTGTGCGTGTGCGCGTGCGTGTGTGTGTGTGTGTGTGTGTGTGTGTGTGTGTGTGTGTGTGTGTGTGTGTGTGTGTGTGTGTGTGTGTGTGCGTGTGTGTGTGTGTGTCTGGGCATGTGTTAGCGATGTGGCGAGCGTGTTCATGTGTACAGGCCAGATGGGATCACATCACAGGCCTGTCTTTAACCAAACAGTTGCACATGTTCCTCCCTGACAGGCCTTCTGTTCGTCCTCCTCCCGTTCTCTCTCTCCTCCTCTCTCTTTCACCTCACTGACCTCGCTCCAGAAGCGCTCTCCCCTCCCTCTCCTTCTCATCCTCCTTTGTCCTCCTCAGCTCTTCCGCCTGTCCGTGTGACCACGCACGCACAGAAACCTTCCTCCAGACCAGATGGCCGCCATCGAAGGAGACACATCCATCAGTGTGCATTGTAGGTAGTCCTCGTTGTGTTACAATGGCAGACCCTCTACAGCTCTGCTGCCCGATGATTTGGCCACAGCGGATGTAGGGTGGGGATGCCATCCTGTTTTATTTTCATAGGCAGCCCTGCTTAGCTAAATCACAACGACACCAATTCAATCCCAGATGCTGTGGATTCATGTATTTTTATGTGTTGTGGAATGAAACATGCATAACTAAAGTGTTGGATGGTTGAGCTGTTGAGTGTGCAGTATGAGTTTAAGGCAAAAGCAGCATTCTAAAGGATGTGTGTTCAAAACTGCTTAAATTCACGCGACAGCAGACATAAAGAAGATTTGATGATGTGGAGGAATATATAGGAAAAATGTCCCTGTCTGTCTCCATGTTTTTTTCACTCACTCTCCTCTCACACCCTCTCCCTCTCTCTTTCTTACAAGCACACACCCACACAGACAATCACAGTCTATTACTTGTCCCCTCTAGCAGGGTGCTTCCTGTGTGTGCCTGTGTTTTGTGGTGTGTTTTGTGTGTGCTTGTGTGTTCCCGTTTCTTCCCATGTGCACATCTGTGTGCATGTGTGTCTGGTCTTCATGTCTTCATGACAACTTATCCTACTAAGTGTTCAACTTGTTTTGAAACATGCAAACATTAACCATCCTTAAAACTGTCTCTCTCTCTCTCTCTCTCTTGCAGAATATCAATACACTGATTACTACTGGATGTGGGGCAGTTCTTAACATAGCAGGCCTGCGTGTTGAGGTTCAGACCTCGGCCAAGACAAACTCACACAGCACACTCACATTTACCCAATGTGTTTACAGCACAAAATGTTATTTTGCTAAAGTGCTGGAAATATCTCTCTCTCATTTTTCTGTGTTTTGACAGTAAAGGAAAATTAAATCAAATGAACACAGGGCCAAAGCCTCACAAATGCTGAGCTGTGATCTTGTTGATATTAAGGGAAAGCACTGGAGGCCTACAAACAGGAAAAACACTCTTTCTACAACTCGTACAGACCAATGACGATGTAGATGAGCACCTGTGAATATATGAGTTTGATGGTGAATTCTCTAGGGCAAGAGAAGTGAGAATGAATATGAGAGAGAGAGAGAGAGAGAGAGAGAGAGAGAGAGAGAGAGAGAGAGAGAGAGAGAGAGAGAGAGAGAGAGAGAGAGAGAGAGAACTAAAATAGATAGGGGTCACTGCTGGCTGAGTGATGGGGAAATTATTGCCCCTTAATACATATTTTACTCTCCTATCTTCTCATATACCCCTGTGCTTTTCATCTGCTCAGAACATGGAGGGGAATACTGATGGCTGGCGGAGCTTTGATGTGGACCGGTTCTACCCCTCGATCCTCTGATCTTGGCCATCTCCTCATGATTACGCTTCATCTTCTCTTAAAGTGCTGTTTCAGAGGCCGACGTTCCCTGGCAGACAGGCAGGGGGGCAAGACTCGGAGAGGAGCACCCCAGCAGATGAAAGCAACCGGTGGAGGAAACATCTTGACGTGATCAGCCGTCTTGAGGGCTCACGGACTGCCTCCTCATCGACACCGGTCGAACATTCTTTGCCTCGAGTCAGTAAGTGAGGCACAGAACCGTGGCACTGATACATGTGTATAGATAGCTCCACACTGGATGCCTGCTGGAGGAGAGGCGGTATCAGGATTCCAGCGGAGAGTTTCAGCTGTGTCATATTACAACTGAGATTGATGGGTAGATCTGTGGCCGGGACTAGATTGACATGACAGACATATGCTTCCCTCTCTCTCTCTCTCTCTCTCTCTCTCTCTCTCTCTCTCTCTCTCTATCAATCTTTTGCTTCCCCCTTTCTCTCTCTATCTCCCCCTCCTTCAGTTTCAGCTTCGTTGGCAGCTAGATTACTATTGTTCCTCTTTAAACGCAGCTAATAAGGCACCGGCGCGCTGGCGAGTTCTCGGGTTCCTGTGACTGACGTGCATGTGGAACGTGAGGAATCCATTTTCAACAAAGCTTCCTATTCTCCCCCTGAACAGGTCGGCGTCCGTGAGGAGGGCACGCAGGGGAAGATTCGTCACTGAAATGGTGGAGCAATACGAATACAGAGCTGATCCTCATTATCTGTGTTCGTAGAGAGTCTCTCTGGCGCTCTCTTTAATGCTTTACGTTTGTCTCCTGTCCAGACAGAAAATGGACGTAATAGGCTTTTGGAAAAAGATCTACAGTGAATGCCACCATGGGCTTGGGAGCGGATTTATCACGTGCGCTCCCATATTCATTAGGAGACAGAAGAGGGGGGAAGATGAGGGGGGAGGATGAGAGGAAGATGCATTAATGATGATGGTTTAAAATATCGTACAGTGTGTATTTTTGTGTGTTCATGTCCATGTTCATGTTTGTAACCACGTGTGCCTGTTTTACACACTCCAGCACCTAAACCTGCTCATGTTATTTCATGTTTGTCACCATATCTGGAAGTTGCTGTATTTTGAGATAATTGGCTGATCAGATTTTGACAAATACTTTGGAGGTTTTAGGAATCTGTTCTAATAAGCTTATCCATGCTTATTATCCATTGTCTTTTGTGGAGTCGTAAATTATTTGCTAAATAATTTGAGTGAAATAATGAATAAAACCTAAGGCCATGACTGAGGTGCCCCTGAGCAAGGCCCTTAACCCTCAACTGCTCACTTGTATAAAAAATGAGATAAAAAATGTAAGTCACTCTGGATAAGGGTGTCTGCCAAATGCCATAAATGTAAATGTAAATGTAATGTAAACTAAACTAAACTAAATATAAAGCACACAGTACCCCTTATCATCACTGGTTTATACATCTGAGGAAAAGGCTATATGTATTCCTCCCTTTCATTTACATTTATTTACATTTACGGCATTTAGCAGACGCTCTTATCCAGAGCGACTTACAAAGTGCTTTGCATCTAATCACAGAATTCATTCTAGGTAATAGTACGAATAGGCCAAAATTCAAGACACCATTGAGTCAGACTACTACTAAACTACAGGAGTCAATGTCATTACCGTGTTTTGCAAGTTAGACATTTGCCAAGAAGCACAAATAACCATAGACAGACATACAATTTAAGAACAACAGCAAATGGTATCAGCTGAGTTAGTACTCTGGTAAGAACTCAACAAACAGGTGGGTCTTCAGTCTACGCTTGAAGATAGCAATAGACTCTGCAGTCCTAGCAGCTAATGGAAGATCTTTCCACCATCTTGGAGCCAGGACAGAGAATAGTCTGGAGCTTTGTCTTCCATGAGACTTTAAGCATGGAGTTTCGAGTCGAGCCAAGCTTGAGGTTCTGAGTGTTCGCTGTACGGATCGGCTTTTTGATCATGGACATCATGTAGGGAGGGGCCAGTCAGTTTTTGGCTTTGTAAGCAAGCATCAATGTTTTATATCTGATGCGTGCCACTACTGGAAGCCAGTGAAGAGAGCGTAGCAGAGGAGTCACATGTGAGAACTTGGGGAGATTGAAGACCAGTCGTGCTGCAGCATTCTGAATTAGTTGTAGAGGTCTGATGACCCGTAGAGGAAGACCTGCAAGTAGGGAATTGCAGTAGTCCAGCTTAGAGATTACTAGAGACTGCACAAGCACTTGAGTAGCTTCCTGTGAAAGGAAGGGTCGTATTCTCCGTATGTTGCAGAGGAGAAATCTGCAGGATCTGGTCAGCTTTGAAACATGTGTTGAGAAGGAAAACTCGTTGACCAACGTTACACCCAGACTTCACTTCCATAACTTGGGAGAAGGGTTGAGGAAGATAAAGTAGAGTGAGGTAGAGAGTGATAGACAGGAGGTGGGGGGAGGGGGAGAGGGAAAGAAGGGAGAGAGAAAGGGGGAGAGAGTAGAGATGGGGAAAGAGAGAGAATGAGAGAGAATGTGTACCTAGGCGTTTTTCTCCTGGCTGCATTTGCTCTCATAAACTGGCAGGCTGACACTGCTATAACCAATGAAGAGAAATTAATTGGAATGGAAAGAAAGAAAAAATGGGGTTGGAAACAGAAAAAGAAAAGCAAACTAATTACATTCAGTATAATTAGTGAATGAGTGGCTGCCTGCCAGAGGACTTAATGAGACATTTTATAGACAGGGAAACTTTCTTTGGTTTAAGGGAAATTGCCTTAATATATTAACAGCCACAGGAAATACCGTATTTGTGGCCTCACAAAATGGTTTTATTAGTCCTGGAGATTAGCTCTCAGATAGGTTTGTGTGTGTGTGTGTGTGGGTGTGTGGGTGAGATCTCCCCTCTCATTTTTTGCATGTACCAAATATGCTTAGATTTTACATTTTTACAATAGATCCTTAGATAAGTAAGATCAGTTGAGAAGTTGTAGTGTTCCTGCCAGGCTGGGAGGGTCATTCCTGTCATGTCCATGCTTTTGAACTCACTATGAATATGTGAATTATTACTCTGAAAAATCTGAAATCTTACTGTATGCAGAGTTGCAGACCATTTGCTGTAGCTTTTCAGATTGTGGTCAGGTACATGTTGTTTGCTTTAGTTACCCTAGGGGTATATCTAGACCTCAGCAGCAGTGCACCTGTTGCAGTTTGAATTGATTAGATAAGGTTTATTGGTCTTGGACAGGCACACAGCTGTCTGTGTAAGAGCTCATAATTTACATTGTGTTGTCAGGACAAAAAACAAAGCTGTGAATTTTAAGGAACTGTGGATCTCCTCAATCAGACTGTAGCGAGACACAGATCACAGATCATGTCAGGGATATAAAGTAGTATCTAAGCTTTGAGTATTCCCAGGACCACAGTTGTTTCAATCATTTTGGAATGAAAGAGACTTGGCACAACCGTGGACCTTGCTAGAGTTGGCTGTTGGGTCACATTGCGCATGGTGTATCAGGAAGGTAAAAAGGAAACTAACTAATAAAGAAATGGGAGACCTACTGGATTTACAACCATCTCTACAGCACTCTGTAAACCAAGGATTTTATGGGACAGTGGCAATAGACAAGCTACAGGTTTTTTTTTGTTGCTTGTTTTGTTTTTATCCTGTTTTCTCATAATTTAGTGTCACACAACTACTACTAACCATGGAGGCAGCAGCACACGTGTGCTTCCTCTGAGACACAACATCTTGTCACAGTGCTGACTGAGCAGGAACACAGTGTGGTGTGACACACTGGGAGGACCGTGCTAACTGACCTAGCTAGCATCTCAGTCAATGAAAGGTGGCAGAGTAACACCGGCCCTCGTACCCAGAGTTGTCTGAGGCATCGTTGGGGATCAAACCAACAAACTCCCAATCACAGGGTCCCGATCTGTTGCACTACTCCGTGGTCACTGGAAACCACTGTTGAGTAAACAGGCCACATGTGGGAAAAATTATTCGGTCCAGTGAGATGTCAACTGGCCTTTTTTGGTAGAACAACATGTACTATGTCTAGTAGAAAATAGGCTAATCACTTGGCTAATACCACCCCTAGAGTGAAACATGGTGGTGCCACAGGGACAGGGAGACTGGTAACGATTGGGGGACGGTTGAATGCAGCCAAGTTCAAGAGTATTGAAAACCTCCAGAGTGTATGCAAAAGTCAGACTATTGTAGCACAACTGTGACCTGAAGCATAGAGCCAAAATAACACTAGAGTAGCTTCAGGGCAAGTGTCTGTATGTCCTTAAGTGGCCCAGTGAAAGCAAAGACTTAAATCCCATCAAACATCTGCGGAGAGACCAAAATGTGGCAATTCACAGACATTCATCACCAATTTGATGGCGCTTCAGAGGATCTACCATGAAGAATGGGGGTAAACTACCCAAATCCAGGTGTGAAAATTTGGTAGAGAAGTATCCTAAAAGGTTTTCATTTATCTCTAAAACGCTCTCAAACATGATATCACTTTGTCATTATGGGTGATGGGTTAATTCAAACTTAATTCAAAACTGAATTCTGAACACAAAGTGTGAATCAAGTAAAGAGGTCTGAATACTTTCTGAATAATCTATGTTCATTTAGAAAAAGATTTAGCATTTTGAAATAGAATGAATGTGCCTGAATATGAATGTGGGATTGAGTTTTTAATACTAGAGATCTAGTTGAATGAATTATGATAACCGCAACTGTAAAAATCTAATAATCAAACTAAAAGCAGATGATAGAGAACGATGTTGTGTTTATGAGCTAAAAGGTCATAATAGTTCACTGCATTCATATGTGGTTGTTTTTTCCACATTTATTTCCTTTGCTTAAAGACATTAATCACAGTGAAGGCCACCTCACTACACCACACCCCAAAATAACAACCTGCGAGCGAAGACAGGCAGAGATTACAGCCAAGCCAAGACTATCCTGTTGTATGATATTTGGTTACACTGTCCAGACATATTATTCAATTGTTTAACGACTAACCTTTTTTGCATATACCACCTTTTAGGTCAGTCCGTGTATTAAGAGTTATCTGTCTGGATTGGCAAATTCAGTTATATTTCATCTCTGATCACTCATTTCACTTCTCTCGCACACATGCACATCTTTTTCCTTCAGTGGCTTTACCTCACTCTTTATTTCTCTCTCTGTGTGAGAACAGATAGTGAAGCCCATACGAGTTAAACAGTCCCAGGTCTGAATAATATTAGCAGGGTGGAGAGAACCCACAGGGGAGCCAAAGAAAACAGCTGGCCGTTATGGATGGCCCATGAAGGTATGAGTGGGAAAGTTACAGATGTATGTGTGTGTGAATGTAAGGAACACATGTTTTATGTGAGTGTTCGTGTCTCTGTGCGTATGGTGCATATATGGTGTGGGTGGGGGGCTGTTTAGCTGATGAGTGCCTAAGGATGGCTGGGCCTGTGATTAATCGATCTGTGTATTTGTTCTGCCAATGGGAGAGAAGCCTGTGGGTGTTACATTCTCACCAGGACCCCATTTTACACAGAACAAAACGTAAACCTTCCCACAATGCTGTTCTATATGCTTTTGCCTCCCCACACAGAATTTCCCTCACCGTGTGACTCGCTTTCTTTTGAAAGTGGACCAGCGCCTCACCAGGCGAGCTGGAGGACGAAAGATGGAGGCAAATGATACTGGAAATGGGGGAATGTGAGAAAGGAAGATGATGAGAAGGAGCGGAAGGGAGATGTATGTGTGTACGTGGTTGATGGTGTTTTCTCCTTCCAGACCCTTCCCAGATATGTCAGTCTCATTTGCAGCTATTCACCACAATCTGCACCCATATGTATGCATATACATATACATATGCTCACACACACATACTAAGGCTCGCAAAATACTATTGCTTTTTTATCTGAATAATGTTAGCTGTAAATCTTCCTTTTCTCAGTCTTCTGTGGAGAGAGTACATATAGTGAGAGTGATCGCACCTCATGTACAGCTAGACGACAGAAGAACATTCTCCATTCTCCAGTCCAGATGCTGATACCACCGAGTCATTGGCCATTATAGACAGCCAATGAAGATATGTGCTGGAACATTCCAGACATGTGTGTATGTTGATATGCAAAAAGTGATTGCATATCATCTCTGACAACAGAAAATGCACATTGAGACGTTTCCATTCTACCATCCTTTTCCGTCCAATGGCTTTACTGACCCTGGTCTGATATTTATGACATTCTAACACTAGAAGAGACCAAAATACATGCATGAAAGCTTCTGGAGCATGAACACGTTCAACCTTAGTTGTAAGTGGGAGTTAATTTGAAGGGGGAATTCACATTCTCAGCTAGGTGCGGCTCCAGTTTGCTAACGTCTTCTGTAGATTGCATGGCAGTAATTCCTCTGTTACCTGTTTGGTGTTAGGTTTGTTGTGGATCCTGTTGCTTCATATCTCTGATCCCCAACCCTAACCCTGGCTAGGTTGAATGTGCGATCTGCCCAGCCCTGGGGTTACGTTGGGAAATGTTCATATCTGACTTGACCTTCAGCCACAAAGACCATCCATTCTTCTGCCTTTGAAGATCTTTTTTATTTTCATCAGATAAGCTCCAGTCCCCTTATCCTGTCTCCTCACTCATATTGCATCTGTCGCTCTTTTCCACTTTACCCCTCTCTCTCTCACAAATCCTTCTTATCCTGTCCAACATTGTTTCTCTCCTGCCCGTCCCTCTGTTCATCTAGTCCTCATTCCAGCACAAAACACTCATCCAAAATTTAGACCAGTACTTGAACAATCAGATCTGCAATAACAAAAACAGCAGTGGAATTATTATATAAAAAAACCCCAGAGCTTAATCCCACATTGAAAGGACGGAGTCCAGAAGGGCGTTTGTGTAAACAGGGATGGGATGGCGTTTACAGGTTACTTCCCTACTTGTGAAAAAGGTTACGCATTGCCCTTTCCCCTCCACACCGAGAGATTGGCATTTCCTCCCCTGTTCATCCCACCTGGCCACTAATTGCGATGACATTTTGGACCAGGCTGGCCACTGAGGAATGCTGGAGAATTCTCAGGACCTTCCGGTGAATGAAAAGAAGTCTAATGGCAGTTGCAACATCTGTCTTTTGTCCAGACAATCCCTGATTGAATGGATGAAAGGTCATCATTGATCGTCTATTTTTAATTGAGAAGGGCATTTCTGGAGTTTTTACGCCTCATGCTGGTAGGAGTAATTAAAACTATAAGTGAAGATTTGGCCCTATTCTTAGTTAATTAGGCTAAATAATGATCTGCTCACTTGCTGTGTACTTGAGCTACGTCTACACTGCCTGGCTTGTCCAATAGGAAGAAAGGCTGCCCAAATCCAGCTATGTGCCTGAATTTGAAGCCAAGGCTTCTGCAGCTTATCTTAGGCTATGTTTAGTGAGCACATGTGGTTGTTTGTCTTTGTATACTTAATTTCTATTCTTGTGTTTAGTTATTATCAACTTTCTTATATTTCCATTTTGAGATGTTTTGGAAACTATGCAGAACCTAATGCTACTGAAGGTTAAACAGAATTTAAAGGATGCAGAGTGCTGTGATGAGACTAAGCCCCGGTAAGCAACAACCTGTCAGTCACACATTGAGGGTTCAGCAATTGTTGATTCCCCTGCTCCAACACACCTGCTAAGCCTGGCAATTAACTGATGAGTTGAAGATGTGCTATTTCCTGGCCCTCAAGTTCTCTGATTTAAACAGGAAAGCCTAACTGCCCTGAGTTGCCCAATTATAGCCCAAACCCACATGTACAAACTGTGCAACGGTGTATTGAAAGCTTTGAATGGCTTTAAAGGAGTATTCCCATGAAGGTCTCTGAGATCATGTTTTTTTTTTGCCTTTGACTTATAAAATGTGAGAACCATCACTGGTTATCTATCCCTGTGTCAGGTGAGAGGACTCAAATGATTCTGACCTTGCTATAGCATTCAGTTTATTATAAATGAACATGAATGAAATATGATGAACTGATTACTTCCATTCAGTTCTTCATCAAACCAAGTTCTCAGTTTGTCTATGTCCCCTGACCTTGCTGGCTGCTGTCTCCTCAGCCAATTAGATTCCTTTAAATGCCTTTCGTCTCTTTGGAGTCAACATGTTTTCTGTTTATTTAGTGTTTTCTCTCCCCTTGTCCCCTATTGCATGTTTTTGACACCCATTCTCATATTTCATACTTAAGTGGGCAATTAATTATCGAATAAAGCTGTAATTCTGGTTTATTGCTGCGATTAGTCCGAGCACGACAGGAGGAATGCGCGTGAAACCGCCAGCTGCCACTGACGGATGGGGCCAGGAACACATGAACAGAATTAAATGGAGATGAATGGACTAGGTTCTGGTTGAAGGCTCATGAGATTTTGGTTTTGCGGGAATGCTGATGAGCAGAGCACTTGGCTGAAGTTGCAGAGACGTTCCAGGTGCTCCAAGATGTAGCACCAAGATGCCAAGGAAAAACTTCCTTTTAGGGTTTTGAGATTGTAAAATGGATCTTTTCATGCTTTGTGCAAAAGTCTCTCTTCTGGGAAAATAAATTACACATGAATTATTCTTGATGCTTCACCACTCAAGTCAACAGAGGCAGAGTTTGTACAGAGGAAAAAAAATGTTAACTGAGATAATTCTTTTTTTCCCCTTTTTATTACTCCTAAAATGCATCACCTCAAATGTGCTGTCAACAAAGAAATACCAAGTTGATGTGCCAAGGAAAACAAGGTGTTGAAATAGCTGCTAACTGGAATGATTAGTGTTGACCTAGATGGCATCATTTGTGGTGTTGGCAATCATGAAATAATTTAAGGTGAAGACCTTGATAGAATCATTTGAGGTGTTGACCAAAATGTAAACATTTAAGGTGTTGACCAAAATGGAAACATTTGAGGTGTTGACCGAAATGAAGTCATTTAAGGTGTTGACCTTGACAGAATGATTTGCGGTGTTGACCTGGATAGAATTATTTGAGGTTTGGCAATATGTGTTTTGAAGAACCACATCCATCATGGCAACATTTCCTTTCCTCTGACCTATATAAAAATAAATAGGTGAAATCGGATTTTTTGCATTAGATTAAGATATATAAGAATCATCATCAGATTCCCTTTGTTCGAAGATTATTCAAATTTCTGCTGTTGTGGTTCCAGGGTTGCCAACTCTCACGCATTAAGCGTGAGACACATGCATTTGACTGTCTTCACACGCTCTCACGCCACACTTCCGATTTCTCACGCCGAAAAAACAAATCTAGTTTATTTACCTCTGATGCATATCTATGATTCAATGAGTTACTAGTCCGCTCTGGCACCAACCACTGGCGATCGATCGATCGCGATATAATACTTAATTTGTGTCCATTTTACACCGCCCCGGTAACAACTTACGTTCCCCCCCTCAACAATTTACACTCGCCACCTCCTCCAGGTTCAAATCTCACTCCAAGCGATCTTGAAAAGTTGGCAACCCTGTGGTTCAGTAGAGAAAAGTGACGCATTAAGAGCTGGTGAGGGACTAGTGCTGGTGGTGGACCTGCTTCAGACACCCTGAACCTGCTTCAGACTCCCCGAACCTGCTTCAGACACCCTGAACCTGTTTCAGACACTCCGAACCTGCTTCAGACACCCTGAACCTGCTTCAGACACCCTGAACCTACTTCAGACACCCCGAACCTACTTCAGACACCCTGAACCTGCTTCAGACACCCCGAACCTGCTTCAGACACCCCGAACCTGCTTCAGACACCCCGAACCTGCTTCAGACACCCTGAACCTGCTTCAGACACCCTGAACTTGTGCTCCACTTCATCTGTAAAGGATGACTTTTTTTGTTAGCATTTCACAACTTAACACTGTGTAATGTTTGCTGGAGGCAGGGGTGATGCAAATGCAATATAATAACTGACAGTGACACACTGATTGTAATTAAAACTGGAAACATATTTGCATAATACAAAATGTAAAAAAAATTATTCTCGCAGAAACGTATTCTGTCCGTTAACCCAACTGTTTTTGTTGGTTGGATTGCAAGTTGTTAAATAAATATTGCATACAGGATAAATATTGATATGTTTAAAATGAGATAATTTCAGTTTTCAGCTGAGCAGCATTTTGGAAACTTTCTTAAATGGCGCCTTTTATCTCAGACAAGAGTTTCCAGTACTTTTGCAATAAGGGTAGAATAGCTATAAATGCCCCAGGAAAACCAGGCCCAAGCGCGATAAATTTAAAGGTACGACACACATACACATTCCCTCACTGAAAAAGATTTCAGGGGACTGTTAAGTTAGTAAATGTAATGTAATCCATTTCTTGCCTGAGATAATAACCGTTATTCATTAGAGCCATTTTAAGACCTCAAAGGCTACATAAATCTGAAGTTCTCTGCTTTCCAGAATGTTTTTTAGAATTGCTCCGCCCACTTTAACTGGCGAATGTAGGAACTGTTAAAAATGGATCGAGGCCGACATGAGAGCCTTGATCGGTATTATCGTTCTCACGCCACTTTTTTCACCTATTGCACCAGCTGGCGTTTGTCGTTTCTCCTTTCTGTCGCCCTCTCTCTCCCCCGATGCCTCCTCAGACCCTCGTTGACAGTCGGCGCGCGTCCGCGCTGTATCGCGCTTTGTTAAGTCGTGTTTAAACACTCGTAACCCCGCTCGCGCTTTCCCCTTTTAATCTCCTCTGATAATAGTCTGATTAGCATCTCTGCCAATAACAAAAGAAGCTTTTAAACAAGCCAGTCACATCCACAGGCGTAGCCAGCACCCGCTGGGGACAGAATTAGATAAGCGTACAAAACAAAAAAGTGCCATCTAGAGCCCAGAAATTCTATTAAGTTTAAGCGGAGGAGTTAAAATCCAGTGTTATATGATTTCTGTAATTGCTGTAGTAAAGAGTTGATGCAGAGGGAGAAGGCAAGAGAGGGCTGATCCAATCAGGAACACATATTTGGCATGCGCTGTCGGTCTCCATAGTTAAGGATGCTTTGATTGTTTCCCGCGCAATAAGGAACATGTTTGTTGAAAAATATCTTAGAAATGTGTGTGTGTGTGTGTGTGTGTGTGTGTGTGTGTGTGTGTCTAGTAAGTAGAACTCTAGGTCAGAGGATGATGCACTGGACCCGGTGACAGCACACACGCACACACACACACACACACACACACACACACACACACACACACACACACACACACACACACACACACACACCACACACCTCCCCTCCCATCATGCAGGGGAACTGCAGTGTGTCTGTGTGTAACAGAGTCTGTGAAAACATGACAGCCATCACAGCGATCTCTCTTTAGTCTCCTTGGTCCTGTGCAATATCCCCTCCTCCTGATTTTTCCAGTGTGAAGCATTTCACTGAGAACTGTGTGTGTGTGTGTGTGTGTGTGTGTGTGTGTGTGTGTGTGTGTGTGTGTGTGTGTGTGTGTGTGTGTGTGTGTGTGTGTGTGTTTGTGTGTGTGCGTGTGTGTGTGTGTGTGTGTGTGTGTGTGTGTGTTTGTGTGTGTGTGTTCATTCATGCATGTGTTTTATGTAGTAAGTAGAATTCTACATTTTATTAAGCGGTTGCTTATTATTGTAAAACATTGCAGTTCTTGTGTTACTTCATATAATTCATGTTTATGCTTTATCTGAAAACACAAACATTATACAATTCCATCCATCCATCCATTTTCATCCACTTATCCAGGTTCGGGTCACAGGGGCAGTAGCCTAAACAAAGAGGCCCAGGTTTCTCTCTCCCCAGCCACCTCATCTAGCACTTCTGGGAGGATACCAAGGCGCTCCCAGGACAGCCGAGAGAAATAATCTCTCCAGCATGTCGTGGGTCTTCCCCAGGTTCTCCTCCCAGTAGGACACGCCCAGGTGGCATCCGGACCAGATGCCCGAACCACCTCAACTGGGTCCTCCATGAAGGATCAGTGGCTCTACTCCGAGCCTCTCCCGGATGACTGTACTCTGTACCTTATCTCTAAGGAAGAGCCCGAACACCCTGTGGAGAAAACTCATTTCAGCTTCACCACAACGGTCCGGTACAGCTTCCGAAACACTGCAGCGGCAGCACTCATCCGCACGTCAATCTCACGTTCCATCCTTCCCTCGCTCGTGAGCAAGAACCCGAGATACATGACCTTCTTCACTTGAGGCAAGGGCTCACTCCTGACCCAGAGAGGGAGCTCCACCCTTGTCTGCCTGAGTACCATAGTCACGGTTTTAGAGGTGCTGATTCTCATCCCAGCCGCCTCGCTCTTGGCTGCAAACTCCCATGTACCCTCTAGGACCCTTGGACGGGAACCCACAATCGTCCTCATGTAACTGGGCTTCGACTGTTATACGGACTCTCTTCTACAGCACTCCTGCATAGACCTTACCGGGGAGGCTAAGGAGTGTGATTCAAAGATAGTTACATAGTTATAGTTATACAACATAGTTATACAATTCCAGTTTGGGTTTAATTTCTCAATATATGCACCACATTGACTTGGTCTGGTTTAACACTAGCATGGCTGAAATTTCAAGATCTCCAAGATATCACCCCTCCTTGTTGCCAGCATTGCGAGAAAAAAATCTGGATGAACCCGATAATCAAAAAACTGGTTCATATTGTGTATTTTCTTCCTCTTTGTCTACTGGTAAGTAACAGTGGTGTGAGCCATGCCATGCTTTGTTGCAATTCGTGCTGGCTAACGTTTAACATGCTGTCCTCCTGCTCAGCAAGCCTATGTATTATTGAACAGTGCATATATGCAATCTTAACTGCACATTTATTAAAGATGCTCTCGCTGTGGGTTTTGACCACAGGGGGTGCTAATACCTTCACAATGTGTATTAATCCAACTAAGACTACTCTCTGTGGGGACGTAATTGGATTTGGATAATTTTGTTGGGCTGTGAAGCTGAATGAAGACATGACAGGAGGAGGGAAAGAAGGAAGGGATGAGGATTAGAGAGCGGGAGACGCGGTAGAGAAAAGTCCACTAGTCATATTTGGCTGCAGAGTTGCAGCAGTTTGCTTTTGGTAGAATAACCAGTCACATAAGCTACCAGTCTGTCTGCCATAAAATAACTGCAGCATGCTGATTTCATCTCAATATATGATTTAACGCTTGCAAACAAAAAACCCTAATTCAGTACTTACACCTGGGGACGTTATATTGGCACTCAAGTTGATGCTGTTATACTGATACTACTACAATGTCTTCTTCTTCTTCTTCTTCTTTTAGGATGTGTAATCCTCCGGCCCACGTGAGCTCCAGTGGTGTCTGCGGGAGCGTATCCCAGACCAGCCTCCAGCGAGCTGAGGCACAGCACAGCCTCATTCCTCAGCAGTTCTGTCAGTATTACTGTAAATGGAGAGCTTTAAAAAACAGACTGTGCACTGTGATTTTCAGGACGCCTCCGTTCTAATTCCCCCTCGGATATCCAGGCCGCTTGGTGTCTACAGATCCGTGTGGTATTTCTTTTTAGAGAACGTACTGTGAGTTTTGCATAGGCTCTTTTTTTATTCTTAACAAAATGAAGGACATGGGTATCCTGGAGTGCTTCTGTTTTGAGAGTTGTTACAAGGCGTTCAGATGAGCAAAGTGAGGACCATACAGAGAGTTTGTAGGTGCTCACAGAGGGCCATGCAGACCGCTGGCGACATCCAATGTACCGACTGCAATATTTAGACACAGCAGAGAACATACATGAACCCTGCGTCCTTTATCCCTAAACAAAATGAAGGGCAGTGATAGCCTGAGGTGCTGGTGTTGTGGACTGTGGGAGCTGCTGTGTTTAGTAACCCTGATTTGAAGTGAGCCGCGGTGGGTAAAGGACACAGTGTGAGGACATTCGGTCCGAAGCAGAGCGTGAGACTGGAGGAGAAGGGGCGAGAGGGGTTGAGACATGTCAGTGGACTCCTCCGTAGGTTTGGTGAAGCAGGGAGCAGGAGAGGCAAGTAGGAGAATGGGGGATTTGATGCGTGAGAAGGTACGTGAGAAGGTACGTGAGAAGGTACGTGAGAAGGTGCGTGAGAAGGTGCGTGAGAGAGGAGGGCAGAGGAAGGACAGGAAAACAGGAAAGACTAGTGAGGGAGGAACATTCGAGAGTGAAAGTCGAGGACTCTCACAGGACACACGTCTGGGTTCAAGCGGATGTAGTGTTTTTAAACATCTTTTCATATGATGTATAATACTTTCAGGACGTCTCAAAAAGCAGGATCTCATAAGCTCACCGAAATCCATACCGAGCAACATGAACTTTCTTCTCTGTGCTAGCTATGTGTGATTAGACTGAACAATGGCAACCTTGTTCAAAGCTCTAAGTATCCCAGGGTGTAGCTTTATGCTTCAAACGGCATAAACGTAAGTGTTTGGCAGGCATAGGAGACAGTTGGTTTAATGATTCAGATATTCCACAAATGCAATGTGGGCACACCCTGTACCAGTGAAGGAGTGATGTATTTTTCATGAGTGACAAGTGAATGAGTCATGCTGCATTACATCAAATGCTCATTTTAGAACTCCTTCCTCCAAGTCTCAGAGTCTCATTGCTCTGTCCTGTGGAATTTAGCATAGTACATTGCTTCTCTCTCTCTCGCTCTCTCTCTCTCTCTCTCTCTCTCGATGCCTCATTCTCTGATGTGATCTCACAACTGCTTTCCATTTCATAGGAAGCCCAGGAAAAATGCTTGCACTTGTTATATTGGCGAGTTTGCCTGTCAGTCTCTCTCCTCCTCTCTCCATTTTCTGTCCTGGTTTAATGACACTCCTCTCACCTCTGTCAGGAGTGAGAGTGTCACAGCTTCTGCGCTAAGGTCACGAAGGTCGCGCGGTTATTGAGGAGGGCTGAGGCTGCTCGTCTCACAAGACTCCACATTAAAAAGGGCCTGTGATCCGCATCTGATCTTTCAGTTTCCTGTTGAAATGTCTGGAGTGGGAGACATAACAGGAAGGTCATGGAAGCACTGAACAGTCTGTCTTTTATTCAGTTCATAAGAGCATTGCGATGGCCAACAGATGCATTCTCTGAACTGAGGAATTACTTAGTTACTTCAGAGCATCTAATGTTTTCTCATCAGATTGTCAGTAAAGTGATGGGAATGATCATTTTGAGGACATAAGCAGGGTTACTGCTGGCTTAAGGAAACCATTATGATGCATATTTATAACACTTCCTTCATTTTTTCTCGATTAGATCACTGCCTCTTCCCAGTAAAACAACAGGATCTTAGCCAACAGTGCCACTATTTTGGAAGGGCAATCTGCAGCACATGTCAAAAAGTGTAGGCCGACTGCTGTGTTTTTGAACAAGTGCTCTTGTCAAGTTTGTCAGGAGAGTTAATGTGCCCTGATGAGCACAGTGAGCATCCTACAGAGGGTTTGTAGAAGGTCCTCATACGAGCACATTGAGCACCCTACAAAGGGTTTGTAGAAGGTCTTTAGAAGAGCACAGTGAGCACCCTACAGATGAATAGTAGAAGGTCCTTAGAAGAGCACAGTGAGCACCCTACAAAGGGTTTGTAGAAAGTGCTCTAAAGAGCAGTCTGGTGAGAAGTCATGCAGACTGCTGGTTACATCCCATTTACCACCTATAATATTTAGACACAGCAGATAACATACATCACACCAGATAACATACATCAAACCAGCAAGCCTCAATTCCAAATGAGGAAACTCTTCAGAATCAGTTGATCCTAATGTCTAAACATATTTTTAAACACGTATTTTCAAATTCTGATGGATCGCGTGCACTGTAACCATGTTGAGTGGGTTTTATTTGTTAATGTGACTTAGAGAGAGATGCATTTACACTATACACTATATTTACACTATAACATCTTCCCTGAAATGCATTCAGACCTGAAATAGTTTGAGCTAATCTGACTTAAATGCATTTATAACTGTATGCTGTAAATATGTTGTAAACTGTGAAAAATCTCTATCATGATTCTGATACTCAAGAACTTACATTTAATTCAGTTTCTTAAGTATTTTATTTATCTAAATATGGAGTAACCTATTTACAATATTTTAAGTTCATAGACTTAACTAGGGCACTTTACAGGGTTTTGCAGATGCATTGTGTCTCTTAACAAACCTCAGAAAATATATGTTTTTATATATTTGTCATATTGCCCAATCTGCCTATTGTTTAGTATAATTATGCTTGCATTATATTCACTAGCACACAGTAAAACAACTATGAAAAATAGGACAGTTTTTATTTTCCCAGTTTTGGATAATTTTTGTGGTTGCAAATAAACTTTAATCCTTGATGTGTTTTTTTTTTTAAAGAACAAAAACAAAACAAGAAACTTTCACAGTGAAAAATTGCAACCAGCGTATTTATCTGGTTTCTCCTTGTTGAGACACAAACCTCCCATTGTTCTTAGGTTGCTCATCTTGACACTGGCATTACCCTGAACTCCTTGCTTTTTGGTGCATGGACACAAAAGGGATTTGAGGAGGGTCACCAGCGGTAGAGGGTGAGGGAGGTGAGGGGTGGGGCAGGGGGGTAGAGGGTGAGGGAGGTGAGGGGTGGGGCAGGAGGGCCTGGTTATCTTCTCCCAAGCAGAATGAGGCCAGTTGCGTCCTTTGAGACTTAAGGCTGCATATGACACCACTGGGACTGAATCCTTGTGCGACGCCAAACGGTGCTTTTACAATTGAGATCAAAACCCATTTGCAGAGCAGAAAAACCTAGAAATGTTTTGAGAATGTGGTCTGGAGTATAACTTTCCTTTGAAAAGCCCAGACCCCATTATTCTGCAAATTTATAAACAAAGATGGAGCTGTTGTGTGTTCTGCATGTAGGCTACTTCTGAAGGCAGACTACTAAAGGCGTGCTGTGAGCAAAGATGGTTACTGTGTATCAGGATGTTCATGCTTGTGAATTATGGCCACAGCTGCTGAATAGCAGTTTTAAATGGAAACAAAAACAACTTCCAGATCTGAGGTGTGTGTGCACGTGCGTGCTTGTGTGTGTGCAAGGGCGTGTTTGTGCACGAGTGCGTGTGTGTGAGTGCGTGTGTGTGAGTGTGTGGCAAATTAAGTTACAGGGGATTTTCAGTTGAATGCACTACGTATTCATATATACAAACACAAAATATGCATCATGCAAGTTGATAAAAATCATTTCCATGGAATATGACAATATGACAATATAACAATATTATATGAGATTGAAGAACCTGCATTATAGAGATTCTGAAACCAATGCAACATATATACTGCAAGACATATATGTACATAATGTAGATTGCACTTTCCTCCTTTTCTTCTGAAACAGGCTTCAAGTTTGACATTTCATACTTTATTGTCATATCAGCCAGTGCTTTACTAAGAGGAATTATTAAGCTTATATTGTATGGTCTGAGAGAAGATATGCAGCGGGTCTAGGGATTACAAAACCTGGCAATATGATCTGTTTTTTAAATTGATCTGGTTTGATTGTCGGAATGACTCAGTGTAACAGACAGCTTCCTCCTCTCAGAAATGCTTGGGGTCAGCAAGCTTGGATTTCGAGATTTGTTAGGTACCTACCAAACTATAACCGTATTTACCATCAGCTTCTATTCATGGCCTGTTTAGATCTTAAGCTTTGATTTAAGTCTAGCAAATAAAACGGATCCTCCAGAAAACATTCTCTGGTCCCTGATGGAAGATATGAGACATTATGTTTTATGAAAATCTTTTTGTTGCAGCTGAATATTTATGGGGTCCTGTGATGGAATGAGGACAGATGCAGGACGTTGCAAGATAACTGGACACAAATTAAACCTAGTTCCAGAAGAAACAACCAGCAAACTTTTCAGAGCAACCTCCTCATTGACCCTAGAAAATAGTCCAAATATAGGCTTAGTGTCTCAAAAGAACATGTAACATCATGGTAGAAGAGAAAATGACTGGCCGACGTACAGAGAATGCAGTTCGCTAAGTTAGTGAGTGCAGAGCTGAATTGGAATGAGGGGGTGGATAAGTGGAATAGTAGAAATTGTCATGCAGAGCATGTTGTAAAGAGCTGGCTGATTGAAGAGTGTAGGGGAGCAGAGGGGAGACCCAGGGGTCTTAGCCACAGGGCTCGATCCTTTTCTGCTCATTTTGATTGAGGGCGAAAGCGGCCATAAAAAGCAAGCCTTGTGTTGAATAAAAATGAGTGATGCTGCGTTTGAATCAGCTCGCGCAGCCCCAACCCCCCTGCTACCCCCCCAACCCCCAGCCCCCCCCCCCCCCCCCCGCTCCCCCAGCACCCCCCCCCCCCCCACCGCTCCCCCAGCACCCCCCCCCCCCCACCGCTCCCCCAGCACCCCCCCCCCCCCCCCCCCCCCCTTGCTCCCAGCACCCGCCGCTCTCGTTCTCTGTAGGTTCTGTGTTTATGCGCGGTGTGAAAACGCCACTTGCGATATTGCCTCCCTTTTAAGTTATGATTCTATTTCTTATGTTGAAAGATATATTGTTGCTTTACAGAGAACCTCTGAGGCAATCAATTTCATACAATCTTTATTTATTTATTGTTTGTCTTTTTCAGAAAATTGAGTGCACTCAGA
Source organism: Brachyhypopomus gauderio (assembly GCF_052324685.1). Lineage (NCBI taxonomy): Eukaryota > Metazoa > Chordata > Actinopteri > Gymnotiformes > Hypopomidae > Brachyhypopomus > Brachyhypopomus gauderio. The sequence goes on along the minus strand of NC_135231.1, from coordinate 1,721,394 downwards.
CAAAGATGCTAGCGGGCAAGCTGTCATCGTGCTATGCTCATTCATGACAAACCTCCATCGCGAAACATTAACTCATTGTCTGATAGTCGCACACTTCTCCCCCGTCATATTCATCCGTCATCTTATCTTGACTCAAAAGCTTAAAGAGCTCACTTGGGTGGAAAGTTATATACTTTTAGAAGGAGTGGTTGCTTGTTCTGTGTGCTAAGTGCAATTTTTCAATACGGAGTTCTGGAAGCATTCCAGCTGCTAGCGGTGCCAGAGATGAACCCTTCAGGGTCGTCTGTGCTATCTGCAGCAAGAACCGGAACAATGAAAGATAGATCAAATGCTGCATCAGGCCTCTTCTTCGTTTGCTGCTTACAAAAGTTTCTTTGCTTGAGTTCAGGCAAAAAGCCGTATCATCTCCCTACACAATTCATATCTCCTTACAAAATGATATTTCTTACCCACAGGATATTTATTTTAGGTCTGCGGTGTAACTCTGTGTCCACGGCGTCTATAATTGTTGAAGCTTTAATGAAAATTTCATACGTCATGGCAAAAGTGCGATACACACATGTAGGCCCAGCTGTAGACCCAGCTCCTAACTCATGCATTTTCACTGGTGAGACCTATTATCTCTTTACATTTGTTAAAAATATAATATCTATTGATTGCATCATAAAAATAATGGAGTTGTTTGATTGTTGCCTTTGATTTTTTAAATAAGCTTTGAGCGTAGGACTCTTCGTTTATTAACTCACACATATCTTCATCTTCTCAAGGGTTTCTTTAGCAAGCTCCTTTAAAGTGATAAAGCCTCAGTTTCTCGTGAAGTTAATTAGCCAACCAGTTGACACAGCGTTTTGCCTAAAGGATGCACAAGCATATTTTAGAATCTATGTATAATTTAATTAGCTGTTCCAATGAAACGGTCTCTTTGCAGTGTGGAGTGATTCCAACAGTCAGTCCAAATCAATAGTGAAGTTAGGTTTCCGAGGCATGGGCTGGCTCGTGAGTTTTGCTGGGTTGTGTGGTTTGCATGTCCATTTCCAGACGTCATTGTCATATGAGCCTATGATCCTATAACCAGGGGTGCACATAACTGGTACGCAGGTACGCATGCGCGACAGAAATTAGGAACGCATAATGTCACTTGTGTTACTACGCGGCTTTACGTATTTGACCGCCACGTTATCAGCACCACTATCTCATATAACGTTACACGTTGCTTGTCAACTACTGTCGGAGATGTCCATAAAGCCACAGTCATTAAGCAGCATTTTTTGGCGTTTCGCCACCTTCAAAGAAACGCCAACCAGAGCCAGAGACGAAGAAAATACTTTTTTTCAGAAAAGTGGCTCGAGTGGATCAAAGGAAAGACCAGCTGGTGCGATCCCACAGAAAAGCTACTGGGGCATAAACAGCTGAACATGTTAATGCTGGCTATGATATAAAGGTTTCTGATGTGAGCATCAGAACTGGACCATAGGTGCATAAGTTTGGACTGGTGAATCACCCAAATCAAACTGACCTATAAACAATCTGCTATTAAGACAAGAATTCCTTTGGTGCTGACTTATCATCCCACAAATTAAACAGTGGCTAATAGTATTATTTAACACTTCAGGATCCTCCAAGATGACGTAAACACTGCATTCCTTTTTAAAGGTCCTCCACTGATCTCTTACAGACGAGACAAAGACATTATAGACATGCTCGTCAAGAGTGATATAATTGACCATTCAGATTTCTGGTACTGTAGCCTGCAACTGATCTAGATGTGCCACATGTACATTTATTAACACAACCACTAAAATAGCACAAAAGAATCAATTGTCATCACCCATTCATCCTCATACACAACAATATTTGTCTGCTGCATTAATCAGCTTTATATTGCAACAACCAAGAGAAGACTTGCTGATTGGTTTTCTGAACATCTTCGAACCATCAAGATATGGATATCATCAAGGAAATTTAATTTCCAGTGGCGAGACATTGTAATACAAATGAATATTGCATTAATGACATATCTGTTTGCATGGCCAGCTGTTGCTATGACAGCAATGAAATTAGGAAACTCAAAGAAAAAGAACGGATCTACACTGTTTGAACTTTAGAGCCCCTTGGAATGAATGTTATAATTTAAACATTAAAATCATACTTTTTCATATATAAACTGGTTCGTCCTCGTACACTTTGCTTGCACAGCTTATGAAGGACCTTAGTCTGAAATGTACTGTTTCTCTTGAAACCATGTGTACCTCGCTACAATTTTTAATATCTCTACATATGCACTGCTATCTATAAATGGAGAGAGAGAGAGAGAGAGAGAGAGAGAGAGAGAGAGAGAGAGAGAGAGAGAGAGAGAGAGAGAGAGAGCAATATCTATACAAACATCATGATGGGCAATAATCATCCTCGCAGTTTACCCTGAAAGGTTATGAGGACAAATGCTGTTCTCATGGCCTTCTGTATTATAAATGTTCTATGACCTTTTCCTCTGCAGTTTGACTCACCTGTAACTGTGTGGTCATGTCCATGCTGATAGTTTTGCCCCTACCTTGCTTTATTAGCTGTGAACAGCGAGATCTTCTGCTACACACACACACACTCACACACACACACTGACTTGCTACCCTTTAATTAGAGTGTATTGTTGGCTTGTATTGGATCTCACCTCCTCTCTGTCCTCCTCACATCCCACCTCTCATTATGATGTGTGTGTTCGCCTCTCTGCCAGCGACACGTGTTTTCAACTGACCAGCACCTTAATTAGCTTCTCAGATGGGCTATGAACTTCACAGTGGTTGCATTGTTAATAATTCCCCTACCTTTCTCCTTCTCCAATACACTCAGTCCTCTTTTTATCCTTACGGGTCTGAAAAATGAACGGCTATTGAGCTTTGGCACGCTGTTCTCTGCTGAACAAACATGGAGAGTCCTCCTTTTGAAAGAGCTATAACATTGCATCGTTCTGCGTGGCCTTCCTTTACCACGGCATAACATGTTTGTGCTTGTATTTGTGGAGGTGGAGGAAGGTTAATGTGTTGCCTTGCCTTGCCCTGCTATGAGAACGTGATAGGATGGGTTTATAATGCTCATAGGGTCCACAGTGCCTAGTTGCTGATTGCTTTGTGACCCCTACTAAAAGTGACATTGGCACTTGCTTAAAAAATAATGCTATTTGACCTCAGAAATATACTCTTGATAAAATTGCTTTTGATAGGCTACTGTTTGAAAGTTTCCTTTGAAAGACATAAACTGAAAATGTTTTTTACCAGAGACATTGTGAACATGTCGGGTTTCACGATTCATTTTCAATTTCTTCTCTCATTTTCCTTTTTTCGTCCTTCCATCTTTGAACGCAACTCTCATTTGCATGCCGTACTTATGCAGAACCCTGAGGCAGAAGCCAGTCCGGTGGACCAGACTTTCTCCCAGAAGGCATACCATCAGAAGCTCAGGCAGCTCCATTATGACATGACCAGTGGAGGTTTGGAAGGAGAACAGAATCAGATGCAAGACTGGCATGGTCCGTTATAACACAAATGTTGTCTTTGCATCATCATCCTGAATTGTGTCAGCAGTGGAAATTCACAAATTAACACCAATAACTACGCTTTGTGTTCTATACAAAGCTAAATTGGCTGCTTCACATTGGCTGCTGTGTGCAATGTGCTGATCAGGTTGGGTGTCTTTTGGTTTGAGAACGCTGTTGGTTTTCAAGGGCAGTGCAGGCTTTTAAATATCATCATTTTACTTAATGCCATTTCAAATCGCACTTCATTTTCATTGCAGTTTTATCCCAGATTTTTGTAAGACCAGCCTAAGTCACTCACAATTCATTAACAAATGAAATGTATATTTTGCTACTTAAGTGTCTGCGATGCCAGGTATCAAGCAAAATCTCATTTTTTGAAAAATGTTTTGCCATGGTCCATTGCAATTGTTACACTACCTGAAATTCCATTAAAATATTGCTATAATATATGTAATATTATATATAGTAATGCATATAATAAATATTTTGGATTTTGGCTACTGTTTTTTATTTTAAATATGTCTTCAAAACATCTGCCAGTGGTGCATCATACCTTGTGTCTACAGGTGTGTGTTGGCATTTATATGCACATGTGCTTATAGGAGCTCCTCAGCAGGGCCTTCCCAGCATGCACCTACTGTTTACAGGGCCAGTGCTGTGCATTAAAGTTACTGGCTTTCTGGGATCCTCGTCTGGCTGAATTATGGGGAAAGGAAATACCTGAGCAAGGAGGGGCAGGTGGATTTGGGTCCGGCGGTTCTCTCTTTGTTACTCACATGGCATGCATAATGGTCTGGTCTGTGGTATTTCTTGCATTGAGGATGTCTGCCTCCTTATTTTCACATTCTTGCTTTTGTAGTAAAGCTGGCAGAGAGCCGGAAAGCCTGAATAGACTTCACCTGGAACTTAATATGTAGTGAGAAAAAAAGAGGAATAGTTTGGGGAAGAAAACAAATGGTATGTGCTGTGGCATTTTGGAAAGAGCCTTGTAAGACCACTCATGGGTGTGTGTGTGTTTGTGTGTATCTCGCTCTATTACTGTTTTTCTCTCTTTCTCACGCACACATAACCATCTGTGCCCACAAAACAAAGCTGAAGAAATGAGCTTTGACAGTGTAATACAGTAATATATTGTAGGCCCTATATGTAATATATTACTATATGTAATATAGTGTCCTCAGCATATTGAAGGCCTAGTTGTAATTGGACTTCATCATCAGATCTTTTCTGTGTAGATTTGTTTTGGTTTTGATTATCTGATTGTCATGATTATCATTAAGCAGTAACACAAAAAGCATCGACACAAAACAATATTATCAAAAAAAAGTATTTTCAGTTGTTTCATTACATGTACAGTCAGTAAAAATAAGACTTGGAAAATTGCTTACTAAAATTAACTTTGGCTCCACAAAAACAGCACTCTTATAATTCACTGGTGCATATAAAGTGTGTATTGTTGTATATGTTTTTAACCACAACCGCCACTGAACGAATATAGAATACATATCCTTGTGATCCAATCCAGACCTGCTCGAGCATGTCACATATACAATGGGCAAAATACAACAAAAAAGTCACTGAGTTCAAAAACTGTTTTTGCTATGCAGGATTTTATACTGTCGTCAGCACATGAACTAATATGTGCTGCTTAGGTGGCAATTCCTTAGTTATTTAGAGGATTAAACTTAAATCCCTACTGAAAACACAGAGGTTGGAGTGAGTATTAGAATATTATAGGTAAGGGGCTACAGAGGTGGGGACTCGAGTCACATGACTTGGACTCGAGTCAGACTCGAGTCATTAATATTAAGACTTTTGACTTGACTTGAAAAATATTCAGAGACTTAGACTTGACTTGGACTTTTATACCAGTAACTTGGGACTTGAATTGGACTTGAACCTGTTTACTTGCAAAGACTTGATTTTTTTTAACCCCAAATCTAAATTTTAAAACGCATATTAATATTTATAAAGTGCGCCCCATCAATTTCATTTCCGTCCTTCTGACGCAGACCGGGGGGGTCAGCGAACGTGAATTGTTACCGGGCGGGGTGTAAAATGGACACAAATTAAGTATTATATCGCGATCGATCGATCGCCAGTGGTTGGTGTCAGAGCGAACTAGTAACTCATTGAATCATAGATAAGGATCAGAGGTAAATAAACTAGATTTTTTTTTTCGGCGTGAGAAATCGGATGTGTGGCGTGAGAGCGTGTGAAGACGGTCAAATGCGTGTGTCTCACGCTCAATGCGTGAGAGTTGGCAACCCTGGGTTCTGTATCTGAACTCAGGGAAGAGAGCCTCTCTCTGTCACCATCATATCCAGTTCTATCTCAGCATGGATTGTGTAATTGAAGATATCTACATCGAGAAAAAATATATTGACAAAAGTGGAGCGAGTTTTCAGCTATGGGGACATCATTCTACGGCCTCATCGTGCACAAATGACATAGCCTACAGACTTTTGGCCAGTTTGGTCTTTTGCAAATGCAATGCAGAATAGTTTATTGAAATGTCTAAAGTTGCATTCCTGATTCCTGTTAATTGTTCAGTTCTTATATTTGTTTGTCTTGTGTCACTCACACATGTTCTCCAAGAAACCAGATAAGAGAAGAGAGGGAAAAATGCTGTTATGGTTCTTTGTATTGTACTGTGAAAATTGCAGCTAATTTTAACAAATTGAACTGTGTAATAAAGAGGTGTAATTAAAATTTTTTTTATACTTCGTGTTTTCAGTTGCACATGTTTTATCAAGATTTGAGGAGAATGCAGATTTAAAAAAGAACACGTCTATTATTTACATTAAAAATATACCTGCAACATTGGTTAAAAAAAAAAAGACTCGAAAGGACTTGAAATTCCAAGTTTCAGACTTGGGACTTGACTTGACTGTTGCCTGTCTTGACTCGAGACTTGACTTGACTTGACTGTCTTTGCTTGAGACTTGACTCGGGACTTGAGGATAAAGACTTGGACTTACTTGAGACTTGCAAAACACTGACTTGGTCCCACCTCTGAGGGGCTATTATTGTGACCAGACGTACCGAACACGTGCTCCCTCGTACTGTGGTAAAAGTACAGCAAAAGATGTGTAGTTTACCTCCCCAATGTGGTTTTATGGTTTTTGCTAGACTGAGCTTATTTATCCAGAGCCCCTTCCACATTGCCATATACTTTCTACACAAGCATCTGCTGCCTGGTGATGATTTCACATGTGTTATCTTTGGGGGTAAAGGGGCAGATTTATTTTATGTACATATACATAAGTGACCTCATTCCCTGTCCTTTCAGAGATAAGTAGAGTCGACACCTGAATCTTTATTTTTCAGAGCACTTAACACTACTACAGTGCTCTATGTGGTGCTTCTTTTCATATATGAATGGAACGTTAGTAGAGACCTGACTTTACATGGTCAAAGACCTGACTTTACATGGTCAAGGTAGTTAATAAATGAGCCACTTGGATTCTACATCGACGTCTGTGTGACGTCTGTGTGACGTCTGTGCCCTCGTCCTTGTGCTCTCCACCTTTTTTATCTTGGCCACCTAAAGCACTTGTTTATCGAGATTAAAGCAGTACAATGGATAAGTCACTCCATATGACCTTTCAGTTTCCATCTGGTGGTGTCTCTGAAGGAAGGAGCCCTCTGCTCTTGTGGCATGCTGCATTGATGGCATATTTGAACTACTAAATTCATCTGTTCTGATTATGTCCTGTCGATCATCGGAAAAGATCATTTTAAGGGAAATGGTTGGGGGGAAAAGTGATTTTCACAGTGTTACTGTGGTCAGCTGTGTTCGCTGTGGTCAGCTTCTGGATGATACCCTATTAGCTACATACCATATTCAAGAGCAGCAATGTGAACTGGACTTATTGATCCAACACCAAATAAGCAGGTATATAAACAGGTAAAGTTCTTTATTAATACCGTAACTACAGTCATTTGAGTTGACTTGGACAAGTTTATGCATTTTTGGCATGTTGGACACTCTATACAGCAAATCAAATGCCCCTTTTTAATGAATTATTCAAAGGTCTGTGGCTGCTTTTTTCTTTGAAACTTGTACCCCATCATCACTATTTTCACTGGCTTTGTCCATCTGTTCTACCAAGACCGTCTGTGTTCGGGGTTGTAGATTTGCACACTGTCACTTTGCCTAGATAATTGGGATGCATGACTGTGTGACAATGTGTCTGACCCAACAATTGCATTGCCCTTTCCTGCATGTTACCTTTAAATCAAACCCATGAAGACACACAACCCATCTGGGGATCCAAGATGAGAAGTTTGGATGATCAAAAGCCCATGTGGCAGTATCATATCCAGACGACTCAGACCAGTTTTCATGCGTCCAAGATCCATCCAATAGCCAGACCTTTCCTTTCTGAATCTGCATATGTGGTTTGCGGACCATTGGGTAACCTAGAAGGATAGGATAACACCATGTTCCTTGTTGTCTTCCTCCTGTATCAGTTGATAAACATAGGTTCACGGTCATTGTATTGTGCTCTTCCTGAGCACTGGGGGTCAGTGTAGTTTAGAGCTCTTATGTTTTTCTAGAGAAAGAAAATAAAAGCTATAAAGAGAGGTACGACAGGGTGAATAATCCAGATTTTAGAATCCAGATTTGAGGAGCTATGGAAGTTATTTTCTAAACAAATGGTTATATGTCTATTAACATTGTGCATTATCCATTAACAGCTCTACTGATGGTGTTGATCCTTTTGATTTTATAGATTTTATATAGACCTGTGAGGATGTTTTTGCAGTCTGACTGATTAGCTGTGCTGAAATTCTGGCACCATTAGTCTTATCTGATACCACAAAGAATTGTTGGATGGTGGAAAAAAATTTCATTAAAACTTCAAACCTGTTTAAGAAGACCATGAGGTACAAGCTGAAAGATGAATATGAGACATAACAATGGCAGAACAGTGGGCAGAATTATACATGGACGGAATTATATGCCTTTGCTTGCATAGAGCTTTCTGCCCATGGTAGAAAGCCAATTCCGAGTAGGAATCATGGTTGAGAGGATATCCATCAAGACCGCCTACTGGAAAAAAGAATTCTCCTAGGCCACAGCAAGGAAGACAGAGGATCACAATCTCTCTCCAGAACACTGTAAAACAGAGAGTGAAACAGTTAAACCCTGTCTCTACTGCCCTAGGTGAAAAATCTACTTGTTCAAGCATTGCTGGTTGCAGTACATTTTCTTTTATGCAAGAATAAGATGGAAACAGTTGACTGTGCTGTTATAGAAAAGGAGATGAGTACGATGCAGGATATGCACATCACGTGACCATCACCTCTCCTGCACAGTGCCCAAGTTGTTTGTCTCAACAAACGATTGTGGCACACAACTGCCTGTAGATTACCAAGTGTTAAATTTAACAGGTGTATTTGGATGGATTTTCAATGCTGCAGACATTTTTTATTCCTCGAATGTTTAGATTGCTTGCAGAGCAACTATTGGCAAGTCTGTATGGAGCCAAGCAGTATTCCAAAAACAGCATTTCTAGTAAAGGAAAATTTATTTAAATATTTATTTTCCTTCGGGGTTTCCTTTTGGGCTCAGAAATGCTGCTGCAACCTTCCAGAGATTCACAAAGAGGTAAGCTTGAAATGTGTTCATCTATATAAGACAATGTAATAATATATTCACAATACTTCCAGTATATCTTTCAGCTGTTCAGTGTCTAGGAGTCAGTGTGACTAATGCTGAAACTCCTGCAGCAGACCCTTTCACTCCAAAAACTCCTGCAGAAACTCTATTATATAGATAATAGATAATCTGGTACTTTGTCACCATTTTATTCCCCTTTTTTCTAAATATGCAGTTCGATCGCATGTGCTTAAGATGATAAAAGGTGTATGGTAATGTATCTGTGTATACCAGAAGGCTTTTGAGATTCTAAAAAATTGATTACTGGGAGCTCTAGTGTTGCAACCTCAAGACATTAACAAGCCGTTGGTGTAGCATACTGATGCCAGTGAGATTGGTTTGGGAGCAGAACTGGCACAAGAGATGGAAGATGCAGAAGGTTGCTGACGGGGAAGGGTGACTGCTACCGCTGCATGCCTAGCCAGCACATCTGTAACTGACCTGCCCATCAGAACTAGGAGTACATAGGAAAAAAGCCAGATGGTTGATACTGCATTGCAGCTCCTACGAGAAGCAGATGGTGAATCTTTGCCTATGACAATCGTATGAGTTATCACTTCAGTTCAACGATAACCCTCAAGAGCCTCTTGAATATAAAGTATTGGCCAGAGGTACCCATTGAGATTTGGAATCACTGTGCGTAGTCTATCTTGTAACAAACGCAATCTATAGATGTCTAAATTGTCAAACTGCAATCAAAACCAGTGGTGAAATGGGGCAATATGTTGGGTGTTGACCTGTCTTCTTCCCATCTAGCAGTCAGAATTATAAATATCTAAATGTAGGCTAATCTTTGATTACTGCAGAGTGTAAGTGGAGCTGTTTGTAATACAGGCTGCATGGACAAGAGATCTCACCAGAGATCATTTTTTACATAGTGGAGAGTACCTGATTATCTAATATCAGATCCACAATTACCTTCACATCTGTCCAACGCTACAGTGGGGAGGGATTCAGGAGTAACTGCCATCTTTCATCCACAAACCAATTTAACAGTATGGATCAACCCCACCCTGAAATCCATGATCACTTCCTATGTGAAGAATAATCACCGGTCATGGATTTTAGAGTATCACATTGCTGTCAACACTAGCGGAGGTTGCTTAGGGTCACATACTAAATGATCGATTTTATCATCTACACCAGTGTGTAGTAGAACTAGAGTAAGATGTGTACGCACCGTACACCAGCAAGTGCTTTTAGAGAGGATAAAAAGTAACACAGAAAGAAACCAATCCAAGCAGAAGAAATATTACAACATGAAGTGAGGACTACACATTACACACTGTCTCACGAGCATCCATTTCAATTAAAACATCTTTTGAAAATTTGAAGATCTAAGAACAAGTGCAGATAAAAGTGCTTTATGTCCTCCACGAATCTTTGACGGACCTCTTCCATTCCATGTTGCTCATTCATGCTTCAGAGGACGTGAGCTTCGAGATTCAGCGTTTGTGGAGAAATCGGGGATATAACAGCGGAACCACCAGCTAGGCCAAGGAGTCTATGAACCTCTTTGATGTTTCTTGAGACTGGAACATCTCAGATAGCTTTGACATAGACAGAGTCACTCTTCTGTAACCAGAGATTATATGTCTAAGGAAATTTAGTGACTGTCACTTCAAATTACATTTGTTCAGGTTCAGCATCAGATTAACTCTGACTGACTCTTTCTCACTGGACAGCTTTTTAGATGTTTTTTCCTTGTACTGGTTTCGACCAACACACATCATCACACAAGAAAGAGTATTTTCACCATGCATTTCCAAAACACACTGGAAAATGGCTGCTGAGTTTTTGAACCTGAACAGTAACCAAATGAATCCAAATAGATTTTGGTTGCCAACACATGCTGTTTTATTGCCTTTCAGAACATATAGGTATGTATACATTTCTTAGTGTATTGAATATTGTTGCCTGGCTTTGGAGCTAGAAGGATCCTACATGCATTCAGGTGAATGGATACTTATCCATCCATAGTGCCAGCCAATCATAGAGGAAACTTTTCCAGCGGTGCATGACCTCTTCAGATACCTCTGCTGCATGCTCTAGTCTCTTACAAGTGAGTCACTGTCTCTTCTGACACTGAAGTGATAGCCTAAGCAATGTGCATTTGCAAATGAGCACAGCCCTCTGTGCTTGGAGAACAAGCTGTGAACGAAAACTCCTGTCTCACAGTATTAAAATCTGACAGACTGTAGGACGTCTTCCTAAAATTGGACACCATTTCATTCTGTGTGTGTGTGTGTGTGTGTGTAAGGGTGGGGGGTGGGGGGGGACACCTCTCAACCCAATAATTGAATAGAACGCTAGATCCAATAATATATTCAAAGACAGCATATAAGCAGAATTGCCACTGAACTCTTCCTAAAGCCCATTAAACATGTCCACTGGCCACCATGAACATGTCATATGTGTGGATGGGATGTTAAGGCTTCAAGATGAGTGTGAGTGCTGCCAGTGTTGACAATGGACCGGCGAAACAAGATGGGTGACCCAAGAGATGTAAGTTATGAACACTGCATGGGTGCATACTGACCTTATGGTTTAAACACTGATTGCTTTTTCTTGCTGTCATTGTTTGCTTGCAGTAAGATTTTACATGGAGGAGAGCTTGCTCAATTAAAGTTCCAGCACTGACCAGCTCTTTGACAGTGTGTAGTACCACTTATTATGCTAGGCAGCCTAGGGCAGGGATGGGCAAATAGATAAATAATAATTTAATAATTAAAAAGAAAAAAAAACCCGATAGAGCAGGACTGTTTTGTTCTTGTCACGTAGGGCTACGCCCCCCCTCTCCCGTGTCGGTGTTGTTCCTTGCCCGGTTATCCCGCCCTGCGTGTCTGTTGCCCTGGTTTCCCTCTGTCTGCCACACCCGTGTCGTCATTGTGTTCAGTTGTGTCTAGTTTAGTCCTGTGTACTTGTATCTCTGTGTTCCGCCCGTTGTCGGTTATTTGTGGTTTGTTCGGTTTTGTGGATTATCTCTGTCATCGCTGTTCTGGTATTTTCCGTCTCTGTTTTGGTTTTCCATTGTGAATGGCTCTCCTGTTACGACTCCTGCCTGTCCTGTTGACCACTTAGACGGCTCTCCCGTTTTGACCCGTGCCTGTACTAACGACTTCGCCTATGGAATTCCCCTTATTAAATCTCGCTCTTCTCAGCGTTTGTGTCCGCCTCCTCGCTCCGCAGCGCGCTACGCGTTACAGTTCTTTGATATGAAGGAGTTCAAATTCCTTTTTGCACTTTTTTATTAAGCAAATGTTTTGTCTTTGTTGCTTATTAAGGACATGTTAATGCATTTATATGCAGAAAATAGATGTATGTTGGTGCAATAAACATACAGATCTGAATTCATTTAAAATGTGTTCTTATTGAGAATCATTTGTAGTGTCTTTCATATCCAATTATTTGAAGTGCGTGGTCATGTGGCCCTCCAATAATAGTGCTGAAAAAATTTTGGCCCTCTTTATCATGGAAGTTGCCCATCCCTGGCCTAGGGGTTCACTTCCATAGTATACTTTTTAGTACTTGACACAATGTCTGACATTGTTTGACAGTCTTGTATGCTTGAATGGAGACAGACATCTTGAGTATCTTGTTTTTCCTTCTCTTAGGGATTATTTCCTGATATATTCCTATATATATTTTTAAGTGTTATAAATCAGTGAACATTATGCATTTTTGACCTGAACAAATTCTCCTTCTGACTTCTGATGTGGTTTTAAACTTTACAAACACCGACTCTCCTGGTTTTGCCAAACTTGTCGTTAGGATTATAAATATTGCTGTTGCTCTGGAAGATAAGGCTCCAGCTTCCTCCTAATCTAACATTAATGCCGCTGCCTTTGGAGAGAGAGCTGAGCCGATGTTCAGTGCTTACCATTCCTACCTGTCTGTCTGTCTGTCTATATGTCTGTCGAACTTTGTAGAATCTTTTTTGGTACATTCTCATTCATTTGTTGCTGCAAAAGATGATGGACACAGTCAGTGCTTTCAAGGTTTTATGCTTGTGGTAGGCAGCGTAGGCAATAGGCAATAGAGGGGTCTCTATTCCAGAATGTCTTACAGCCCACAATATGTATTCCTGAGTGATTGTCACATATACTGTACAATGGCCAAAATATATCCAAAAATCAATGAACCCCAAAACACAGTTTCTCCAATTTTTTTTATTTTATACTCGTATACAACATATACAACAAAACATTTTTGCGGGTATGGAAATGTCTTCTTCTTTGACAGGATTACACAAGCACCCCACTGACCATTAGAGGCTGAAGTGCTGATGAGTTACTATCATGATTAGAGGAGGCTGGTTGGCTGGTAAGATTAGTTTTCTTTAAATACTCATACTTACTCAGATCTTGAAGGTGGAGTCCGGTTACCTCCTATTTGTGGTCCCAAGAAGGTAAGTAGTTGTAGTTTTGATATCCAAAACTGTCTCCACATCACCGCATGTCATGTATGCCATGTTCTTTCTTCATGAGAGGTTTCACACTGGCATGAGTATTTCCCACACATCTACAAACTTGTTTGCAACTTACGCTAATACACCCACTCACAAGCCTACTATGTGGTATGGCTAGTCACACAGGAAAAAAGTGGTGGAAAATGAGGGAGCACAAGTTAGAAAATCTCCATGATAGATATTCTTTAACTGCAATATTATTTTCTACCGAAAATCATTTTAGGACACACCACTGTGGTTAAGTGCCCAGCAGACTAGACATGGCTCATATTTCTATGTTTCTGCAACATGGCTCTTCTTTGACTCTCTGGGAGACATTGTGCTTGTAGCAGTGAATTAAATAACAGAATTTTACATTTTCTTCAGTTCTTATAGAGACAGGTGGTTTAGGTCATGAAGTACTTAATTTTTTTTCTCTCTCACTCTCTCTCCCTGTCTCTCTCAAACCCCACTCCCACACACACACACACACACACACACACACACATTTTTATGAGCACTGTGCAGGCTTGTTGGTAGGCTGGTCTCATTTACACAGCCGTATAACACATCCATTGTGCAACTGTCCTAACCTTTGAGTGCCAGTCTCTTTTAACAAATGTGCTCAGTGTTTATATGGGCCCCTCATTAAAGGGACTCTCTGCTGCCTGCTGTTTCAAACCAGCATAGCTTTTAGTTCCTCACCCATGCTGCAAATTCTCTTGGAAAGCTTTACAATCGAACCTGCTACAATCACAACACTTTTTACACTGTGCGGCCTGTCTTGGTGATCTCAGTGGAGGGTGATGCACGGCTAGCACAGTGCAGCCGCGCAGGGCCTCTTGACTGACCAATGTCGTAAACATGCTGGTGAGACAACGACGCTGGATGAATGGACCTGTCTGAGAGTTTGAATCACTCTGTCTTAACACTGCGTTATCTTCTCTCACCTGGCATAAGTAGACACTGACGTAGACATTGCGTTTTCTTCTCAGCTTTTTCGCATTCTCTGCTCCTACAAAGTAATTCTGCAGTGCAATAACAAAACTACCTGTTCACACTGTTTCTCTCAGGTCTTTAACTGAACTGCCTATGAGCCCCAGGGTAATCATTATACGCTAAGAGCTAAAAGAGAGACAAAATTATGTGTGTAAAGGCTCTTGCGCTGTAATTATGACTATTTTTCTATTTGGCTATGAGCTAATGGCCTAAGATCAGGGTGAAAAGGTGACTAATACACCTAGCTAATGGTAGGGGCTAGTGGCAAGAGGGGCTCAATTCCTTGCACCCGCATATTATTTATTTATTTGTATAGCGCTTTTAACAACTCAAGTTGTCGCAAAGCAGCTTTACAGGGTTTACAAGGTTAACAATACTATGGGTCCAGAACCCTAATGAGCAAGCCAAAGGCGACAGTGGCGAGGAAAAACTCCCTATGATGGTGGGGAATAGGAAGAAACCTCGGGAGAACCAAGACTCAAAAGGGAACCCATCCTCCATTGGGCGGCCCGTTAACACACAAATACACAAGTCACACATAATTCACACAATCAGACTAGGTAAAAGGTAGAATTGAAAGTTCTGGGTTTTGATATTGTCACTGTAAATGTCTGTTGATGAATGCCAGGCTTTCATTCCGTGTCGGAGCAGTGATGCTGGTATTGTAGGCTCCGACTGCAGTGTTACTCCCCAGGTGAACCCCGGTATCAGCACATCCACCGGCAGCCAGACCATCCCCCAGGTGCCTGCAGGTGCCTGTATCCAATCGTCTTGGGTAGAGCCATGCAAGAAGATAGATAATACAGACTGAGTGGACATGAATTTAAACCACGGTTGATTTAAATGTACGTAGCTCACGTGCCAGTGATCAGCATGTGGCTCCGGCAGACTAATCTATAGCAGCATAACTAAAGGGAGAGGTTCAGAGGTGACCACAGGCATGAGGGCTCACTGAGACATTGCTTTCCAGTCAAGTCATAGTCACAAATAGAGTGATGCCAAGACACAGCTGGATGACAGCATCAACATCTCAGATCACCAGAAATCTCAACGTCTGGGGGCCCCCAAGCCCCTACACCTTACAAGGGGAATTTTAGCTGAAGGCTTGACTAAACAGGTGAGTCTTAAGTCTAGATTTAAAGATTGGAACTGTGTCAGAGTCTCGGATTGGAGCTGGAAGGCTATTCCATAATTGAGGGGCTTTAAAAGAGAAAGCTCTGCCTCCGGCTGTAGTTTTACTAATTTTTGGAACTACGAGAAATCCAGCATTTTGGGAGCGCAATGGGCGAGATGGGTTGTAGTAATCAATGAGTTCACTCAGATATTGTGGGGCAAGACCATTTAACGCCTTATAGGTTAACAGGAGAACTTTAAATTCAATGCGATATTTAATCGGCAGCCAGTGTAGTGCGGCGAGAGTGGGACTAATATGATCGAATTTCCTAGCCTTGGTTAGGACTCTAGCTGCGGCATTTTGTACAAGTTGTAGCTTCTTTATGGACTGTTTAGAGCATCCAATTAGAAGACTATTACAGTAGTCCAATCTCGACGAGACAAAAGCATGAACTAGCTTCTCTGCATCAGCTAATGAAAGTAAGTGTCTCAGCTTGGCAATATTACGTAAATGGAAAAAGGCAGCCTTAGTGACATTGCATACATGTGTGTCAAATGAAAGATCAGAATCAATAGTGACACCTAAACTTTTTGCAGTAGATTTTGGTGTTACTGAAAAACCATCTAGGGTAAGGGGAATATCAGCCCAATTGCTTCTAACAGATTTAGGCCCAAGAATCAGTACCTCAGTCTTGTCAGAATTTAGTTTAAGAAAATTAGACGCCATCCAGTTTTTAATATCCTGGATGCAGTTCTCAATCTTGAGAGTTGTGGTGGTATCATCTGGATTAGAAGATATATACAACTGAGTATCATCTGCGTAGCAATGGAAGCTAATACCATGCCTACGAATGATAGTGCCCAGTGGTAGCATATATAATGAGAATAATATGGGGCCCAGTACAGATCCTTGTGGGACACCATACTTTACTTTAGAATGCTCAGAGCATTCGTTATTTACTAGCACAAATTGGTAACGATCTGTCAGGTAGGACCTGAACCAGGAGAGTGCTTGACCTCTTATGCCAATGAGTGTCTCCAGTCTATTAAGTAGAATATTATGATCAATGGTGTCAAAAGCAGCACTGAGGTCTAGCAGTATGAGAAACGAAATGTGTCCTTTATCAGAGGATATTAAGAGATCATTCAGTACTTTAGTTAGTGCTGTTTCAGTGCTGTGATGAGCTCTAAATCCAGACTGAAATAACTCTAAGACATGTTCTGTCTGTAAGAAGGAAGAGAGTTGTGAAGAAACTACTTTCTCTAAAAGTAGTTGTATATTATTTTCCTATATATTATCTGTTGTCATTATCCACAGAATCCATAGCTGTGTGTGTGTGTGTTTGATGGTAAACTGTATTGCTTGTACATGTGATAGTCTTATCACAGTCTTTGTTACATACAGCCCCTAAAATGAGCAACTGCTATTCATTAGACCAGCTTTTGGCTATGTCAGAGAGCAGGGTTAGCCCAGTATGTAAACATCATGCCCAAATACAAACACCTGACAGAAATCCTGCCGATTTTGTGATTTTATATTAAGTTCCTATGGAGCTCAAGTCAGTTTAATCATCTTTTGGCCAAATGCAACTTTTATATCACACCACATTTGATCATAATTACTTCAGTATTAGGTTGATGGGCAACCTTAAAAACTGTGAGTTAATTGATATGTAGGCTACATGACATTTCTGGAGATCCCTGAATAATTCTGGGAAATTGATCCACCCCACCCCAACCCACCCCATGTAGTGAAGCTACATTCCTAGGAAACACGCATTGCTAAGTTGGTTCAAGCCAGCATGCACAACAAATGACAGCAGTCTTGCCATGCGAGTCACATGCAATGTCTCCACAATTACAGAGTCATGCAGTGAGCTGGCAAAATCCTGGCCGGGCCCTCTCACCCCGGAACCCTTCTGTTCCAAAATATCATGACATAAAAACCAGCACAATCAAACACAAGGATGGACCCCCACCTCCCACACCCCCCCCCGTGGCTGTACCCTTCCTAGACCATGTTTGTATAGCCTATAGTCCAGCACAGCGCTTCACTGTGACAGAAACAAAGATGTCTCGAAGTTTGCTGTCTTGTAGTAATTTTGTGGTACTGATAAACATTAGGCTTTCATATATTTTAGATTCATTACACACAACTGAAGTAGTTCAAGCCTTTTATTGTTTTTGATATTGATGATTTTGGCAAAAAAGTTAAGAAAAAACAAAAATCCCAAATCTAAAAATTAGCATATTTCATCCGACCAATAAAAGAAAAGTGTTTTTAATACAAAAAAAGTCAACCTTCAAATGATTATGTTCAGTTATGCACTCAATACTTGGTCGGGAATCCTTTTGCAGAAATGACTGCTTCAATGCGGCGTGGCATGGAGGCAACCAGCCTGTGGCACTGCTGAGGTGTTATGGAGGCCCAGGATGCTTCGATAGCGGCCTTAAGCTCATCCAGAGTGTTGGGTCTTACGTCTCTCAATTTTCTCTTCACAATATCTCACAGATTCTCTATGGGGTTGAGGTCAGGAGAGTTGGCAGGCCAATTGAGCACAGTAATACCATGGTCAGTAAACCATTTACCAGTGGTTTTGGCAATGTGAGCAGGTGCCAGGTTGTGCCGAAAAATGAAATCTTCATCTCCATAAAGCTGTTCAGCAGATGGAAGCATGAAGTGCCCCAAAATCTCCTGATAGCTAGCTGCATTGATCCTGCCCTTGATACAACACATTGGACCAACACCAGCAGCTGACATGGCACCCCAGACCATCACTGACTGTGGGTACTTGACACTGGACTTCAGGCATTTTGGCATTTCCTTCTCCCCAGTCTTCCTCCAGACTCTGGTACTTTGATTTCCGAATGACATGCAACATTTCCAGTGCTGCTTCTCTGTAGCCCAGGTCAGGTGCTTCTGCTGCTGTTTCTGGTTCAAAAGTGGCTTGACCTGGGGAATGTGGCACCTGTAGCCCATTTCCTGCACACGCCTGTGCACGGTGGCTCTGGATGTTTCTACTCCAGACTCAGTCCACTGCTTCCGCAGGTCCCCCAAGGTCTGGAATCTGCCCTTCTCCACAATCTTCCTCAGGGTCCGCTCACCTCTTCTCCTTGTGCAGCGTCTTCTGCCACACTTTTTCCTTCCTACAGACTTCCCACTGAGGTGCCTTGATACAGCACTCTAAACACTTTGTTTAGAAATGTCTTTCTGTGTCTGACCCTCTTGCTTGAGGGTGTCAATGATGACCTTCTGGACAGCAGTCAGGTCGGCAGTCTTACCCATGATTGTGGTTTTCAGTAATGAACCAGGCTGGGAGTTTTTAAAAGCCTCAGGAATCTTTTGCAGGTGTTTAGAGTTAATTTGTTGATTCAGATGATTAGGTTAATAGCTCATTTAGAGAACCTTTTCATGATATGCTAATTTTGTGAGATAGGAATTTTGGGTTTTCATGAGCTGTATGCCAAAATCATCAATATTAAAACAATACTGTTTGCTATTTATTTGAGAAGCACCTGTATATATATATATATATATGTGTGTGTATGTGTGTATGTGTGTATGTGTGTGTGTGTGTGTGTGTGTGTGTGTGTGTGTGTGTGTGTGTGTGTGTGTGTGTGTGTATTATATATTAAATATTAGTATATTCCACAGCCTATATTACACACACACACTGACAAACACACACAGAGGCTCATTTAATTTTGACTGCAGTCAGCTCTGATGAATTACAAGGCAGATGAGACCAGGGTCAGCAAAAATGCTCAGATGTTCTAATGAGAGCAGTATTAAGAATCAATGAATCTTAGTACATCAGTTAAGGTACAGGTTCCAGCTAAGAGCCTGGCTTCATAACCTGACTCACACACTGGACCAAACGGAGCAGCGCAAATGTGGGTCATCACAGCTGAGGCCATCTCTGCACAGTTGTGTGTGTGCGCACGCGTGTGTGTGTATGTGTGTGTGTGTTTGTGCATCTCCGCTAGTGTACATTATTCAGCCAGACATAATAAATGGATGCATTATTAATAGCCTTAACAGGAGCTTTTTTGTTCATGTGAATAAGAACAGCAGAGGGAGTGCGTGTGTGTGTGTGTGTGTGTGTGTGTGTGTGTGTGTGTGTGTGTGTGTGTGTGTGTGTGTGTGTGTGATAAAAAACAGATAGTTATGGATAGACACGTAGATGGTTTTGTGTGCGTCTTGTCTTGCTGTACAGAAGAGCGTGCGTGCGCGTGTGTGTCTTCGTCAACGTGGGCCCATGAATGTGTGGGCAACCCTGCTGTGTGTCCACGCATCCGGGAAAACATCGCTGCACGGTCCAGCGGGCCCTGTCCAGAGCGTGGTCCACCTCGTCCACTCATTACTCATTGTGATATATGTTTCTCAGGGTGGGGGCACACGGAAACACATATAAACTAGTTCATTTTTTTACAGCAGGGGAGTGAACGTCAGCACTGCTGGGTAAAGGCGGGCCGGTACAGCACCATGGAAAGAGCAGAGAGCAAGCTGCAGTCAAAGCCACACTAAATGGCATGACAGCAAACACCCTCATTAATTAGTCGGCAACTTGGTGACTGACAACCCCAACACACACACACACACACACACACACACACACACACACACACACACACACACACACACACACACACACACACACACACATTCACTCCCTCTGGTGCACGCGCACACACACACAACACATTTTCAGCCAGAAAGCAAATCGTTGTGGGTGCGGGTCAAAGTGAATAACCTTGTCAGGGTTGGTCTCCGTGGAGACCCGGCCAGCCAATCTGTCAAGCGCTTCTTTTCAGCGCGGTGGGAAAGCGTGTTTGGCCCACGACCCCCATCAACCCCTGCTCTTCAGGACTACAATTCCCAGCCTTTCGGCATGGGAGTCAGGTCCACACCAGCCGCCAGTCAGGGTGAAAGAGTAGAGGCGGACAAATGAGGGGCGGATGAATGGGAGACGGCGGGGGAAACGAGAGTCCTGGGGATGAATGGGACACTCTATCCCTCCTTTTTTCACTCCCTGCATTTCTTTGGAAAAGAGAGTGAAAAAGGGGTAAAGGAGTGCAGAGAACTCACATGGGTGGCAGGAAAGAATATCCGTCTCTCACTCAGCCTCTCGGCTCTGTACCTCAGGTACTGTCTTTCACTCCTCCTCTCTTTCTCTCTATCTTTCTCTCTCTCTCCCATAATGGATTTGTGTTTAGCGCAGTACTCTGTCTCGTCGACATCATGACATGGCCTATTTTGCCACAACAGGGCTCTTCCATTAGCATCCCGCGTGTAAATAAGTAAGTAAGGGTAACAAAAGGTAGTCCCGCAGGAACAAGACACCGCTCGGGATGTTTTAGCCTGCATTACTGTGGTCAGACCGAGGAGTTGCAGTACACTGGGGCACTTACACACACATCTGTTAGGAGCTTTGAGCATTCAGGCAGAGTTCAGATGAAGCCGTACCTTGAAGAGCTGGAGGATAACTATAGTGCTCCATATGCAGTCATATGTGTCATTGGAGGGTGTACTAATACAGGCTGAAGGAGGCTTTGTATCTGTGTTTGGTGCACTCACTGACCCAGGAGCAGTTCACTAAACCCCTGGACTTATTCATTGGTTGTTTCACTGTTTTATTGCAGGAAACCCCCAGGTGTTATGTGTGTGTTCTCCGTCCTTCGCTGGGGGATCTTCGAAAAAATGCAGCAGTGAGACCCAGATGGATCTGCTGGCCCGGCCAGTGGAGCAACGCTGCCAGCAGGATGGGTGAGCCTGTCTAATGGCGTCCACCAACGTTTCCAAACCCTCAGGTGCAATGCTGGTGCGTAGCTAAAACATCGCCTCCAACTGCACGTCTCCGAGGGCTGGATCGATCAGACGGCCTTGGAAACATTGTGGAAGCTCTATGTGATGCCCATTTGCTTCGCTGCCTGTAATTACATTTCTGCAGGCGCCATGGTCCATCCCAGGAGACTTGCCCCGAGCCACCGAGCACCGCCTCTGTCAAACAACTTTTCAGCAATAAGTAACACACAAGCGTATCCAGCTTATAAAGTCAAAGCTTTGCCTTGCGAATTAGTAATGTGACGTCGCAACTCTGTAGACACAGCGAACAAGAACCATGCTGGAAAGCCTGCGCATTATCAACGCTGTACTGCTGTGATGTTCAGAGGTTTTAACCGTGGCTTACTGTGAACTCCACCTGGGGGGAGCTGTTAAGAGTATGTGGGTGGAGGAGGCTGATGTAGCTAGCCTGTGCCCTCTCTGTCACTTTCTCCCAGTGCCTTTGAATCAGAGCGGCTCGAAGTGTTACGGTTACACAAGCGCTCTTGTATAACCACTCTCGATAGAATGCAGCTTTAAAAAAGGAGAAACTTTTGTTTTCCTGAGGCAGCCATTTTGAGAGCGAGCGTGCAAGATAAGAGAAGCCGCATCTTTTTCCAAGAAAGTGGTTTTGGTTGAAGGCAAAGAAGCTCATGTTTCAGTGATGCAGTCGACCTAAGGTCACTCTCGAAAATCGGCCACAAGGTGAAGTGAAACAAAAACTGTTGTACTAACAGCAGAAAGATGCGGGGTATTAATGGTTGTTGTGGGTGTGCAGGTTTAGTGCTGGGGATTGAGAATGCACTCTGACATGTTGATCTGTTTTACAAGGTTTCCCCAATGACGGTGATGAAATGAAAATTCCTGCGAACACCATCCCCCCAACCCACTCCATTAGAACTGCATAACTTACATTTGATCTCACTATAGGCACCAATTTTACAGTGGATATACTGAAGTAAAAGTTCCTAAAAGCAAGCTGTTCATTTAGTATCTACCCAAAGAGGACCTCTTTCAAGCGTGTTCACTGCACCAGTGCACATGAATGCATAACCAAGTGAACCCACGGCAGACCCCTGGCTTTGCAAAGAGCCACATAAGAGACTTGAAGATACTGTAGCTTTGTTTGGTAGGACCCGTGCTGTCTTCTGACATACTGTGCGAGTATCCCAAGCCCATAACCTTTTCGGCTGCACCTCTGTTTGTATCTTCTCCGGCACACTGGAACAGTGTGGAAAAAATCAGGCTGGATGATCTAATCCTCCTGAAATTAGTCAGCATTAGCGTTGACTCATGAAATTTAATGTTTTCTCACAATCCCACAATCCTGTGAGATAAGAATGAGCACACATCACAAAACGGGTGCAGTTATTAACGTGGGAAATGCATTTATGCAAACATCATTTATTAAACATTATTCCTTGTAAATACTGTGCTGTAGAAATGCATAAGAGATGAATTCCTAAATTGAGTTCTCTCCGGTTTGGTGGCTATGGAGCTATGGTGATAACATCCTTCCCTGCAGTAACCCCCCCCCCCCCCCCTCCCTTCCCCCCTCCCAGAACGAAACATGGATGCAATACCGCAAACATCAGTTGCCCCTTGAGAGGCTTCTAATCAGAGGCTCCAAGATCTCCTCGCTGAGAGTGGCTCTACTTCCTCCATTCTTATGTTTGGTTGCTTGTGACAGAAATCAATCCATCAGTCCATAGACATGACAAGGGTTTGTGAAACGTCTGAAGATCCTTGTGTGTAAAAGCGTTTTCTGGAGACCTTCTGTTGTAGGAAGTGAATCAGCTGAACAGTCCCAGGTTTACGCTGCATTTCTGCACTCACGCACTAGGGTGGATGGAGCAGCCTCCCCATAGAGGTGTTAGTCATAGCGTGCTCTGTTTTACATACATGGAGTAGAGCTTCTGTACAATTGAGGAGCCCACTCTGTTCAGCACACTGCACAGAGCCACAAGGTAGAGGAAGCAATAACTGTGTGTAGTTTATATACAGATTGTGAAGTCTGAGTTAAAGCATACCACTGAGCCAGTTCCCTCTCTCTCTCTCTCTCTCTCTCTCTCTCTCTCTCTCTCTCTCTCTCTCTCTCTATCTTCCCTTCCTCTTTCACCTCATGTTTCCCTGCTTCGCTCTCTCTCCTGCCCTGTACAGCTGTCATTCCTTACTTCACACATTCTGACCTGACACGGCCAAAATCGTCAGTGTTGCACCAGCACCTGTGGTGTTGAATTCATATCAATGTGTTACATTAACACGTACAGCACTGCTTTAACAGCTATACTGTTCATTTACGTTCAGCTGGTATTTTGCTATGTAGAATTACTCAGTCATCACAAAGTGTTATTTATAGTATTTTTCTTATCTTTTTTTTCCTTTCATATACTTTTATATGTATATGTTTTTTTGGCCACCAGTATAAGGGTATGTGGGCAAAGATGTGTGTGTCTGCATGTGTTTAAAGGTGGTATTAGAATTGATATTGCCAGTTTGCAGTACATGTAGGAACATGACTCCAAAGAGTTATTTAGCTTCCCATGTGAAGGACAGAGAAAATACTTTTTCCTGGCAATCTGCTTACAGATCAAGAGAGTGTATTTGCACTAAAGATCCCTGTGTGTGTGTGTGTGTGTGTGTGTGTGTGTGTGTTTGTGCAGTGTTAAATACAGACATGTAAAATAGTATCACTGTTTGGAATTTGTGTTATGTTTGTGTGTGTGTGTGTGTGTGTGTTTGTGTGTGTATGTATCTAGCTTTAATTCAGACAAATATCCCATCTCTTTGCCTCAGTAAATCACATCTTTGTCTCTATCATTGTGGACACCTTAATTTGAGCAGCTAAAATGTAAGTGACACAAGGAAGGAGAAGAGATCTTTCTCTCACTGGCTATTTGAGCCCTTCCCCATAATCCACTCTCTTCCCGCCCCTTCATACAAAAAGCTCTTTATAATGGGAGATACAAGGGCGCTTTAGAGATGGCAGGCAACCGTCTGCTGAAACCACGTCCTGGGCTGTAAGACATTAAGGGTCAATTTTGGATGTCTGGAGTGTGTGTGTGAGGGGAGGGCGTGTCTGCAGGATGTCATTGAGAGTGTATCTCGTGCTTTGAATCGAGTCAAATTCCGACACTTCAACATGTCAGCTTCAGTCACCTCAGATTTCCTGGGAGCGAGTTGGTGTGATAATACACAGGCACACGCGCACACACACACACACACACACACACACACACTGAGCTGTCTCCACTTTCATCCTATGCTACGTCACGAAGCCCTTCGTGCCTGATTTGAAGCCCTTCGATGTTTCAAATAAAAGAGACTAATATGTGTGTTTGTGTGATGGGTGCAGTCCTCAGCTTTTAAGGCATTTAATAATCATTAAGAAATATCACAACAATGCACAGGCTGTGGCCGTGTTTATATCATGCTCAGCAGATATAGAGTGTGTGGGAGCATAACCACACACACAGTCATTCCTGCCTCACAGCTAATGAATGACTCGTGCGTACGGATTCATTTAAACCCACGAATAATGAGTCAGAGAGGTCTTGACGTCTAGTCCTATAATTGAATACAAATTAAACTAATTGATTGAAGAGCCAGATCCAGAGAAAAGCGAAGAAAGCTCTCTGTGTGATACTTTTGTGTTGGCCTTTCAGTGGAGCGCTGTGCTGGAGGCTCTAGTGACGTTTGCACTGCAGGCCTGTGAGCAGGAGATTGCTGACAAGTAAATGGCTTTGTAAGTAAAAGTATAAACTGCTTTCATGCTTATAAATTCAGAGGGTGTTCTTCAAACCAGCAGGTATGAAATGTTCTGAATGGGTAAATTTAGTGCTGGGGATTTGAAGTATGAAATGTCCTGAATGATTAAGGTTAGTGTTGGAGATTTGAAGCATGAGGAGATATGAATGGTCAAGAATGCTGGGACTTGAAGTCATAATTTTTCTTACAGCTTTATTTGTATGGAATACCAAAAGAAATAAATAAACAAACACTCTCATGCAATATAACTCTTACTAACTTTTTCTTTTTTTGGTTCAAGTGGTTAAAGTGTTTTTCAATTTTATTTGAAAACATACAAAATCAAGAAAATGAATGTCATTTGGCTCACCCTGAATGTTATTAATAATAATCAGACATGCTCATCACAACCTTCTGGAGGATCTACAACATGTTTGGTCATAAAAAAACAATACAAACTAAAAAAAACATCAAATTGTTCTTGGAATTCTCTATGGCTGTTTGAATGCATTTGTCTGATTACTTAAACAGAAAATCAACTGAACTACTTAGTTAATTTGCTCAGTGGTTGTTTGAAGATTCCAGATTTTACTTAAATGCAGTTATTTCTATCCTGACATTCTCTGTTACACCATTATTTCATCCTCCTCTCACGTTATGTAACGCACGTAAATGCAATCAAATCCCACTGCCTCTGTCAGCACAATGCAAAAAAAATCTGAAAATAAGACTTGGTTAAGAAATAGCGCACCCTTCATTCATGTGGGTATGCGGTGAGATTTAGATTTAAGGAACAGAATGGAGATGGGATTGAAGTATTTAAGGGGCAGATTTGCTGAATCATCACCTGGAGGTATTATCATGTTTCCCAGTCCTCTTTAAAGGATTGTGCAGATTGAGAGGTCTCTCCCTCCCATCCTTTCTTTTCTATTTTTCCTATCTCCCTCTCTCTAACTGCTTCATAGCACAGTGCGGTGTCAGCAGTTTGAACGTGATTGTTCCATCGTTGGACTTCTATTAATAATCACTTCAGGTCAAGCTGAGCCCTGTTTAAACCGTTTGGGAGCTTTGATGATTATGGGATGTGCTTCATGGATCTCGGACTACACAATGTCCAGAGCTCAGAAGAGGTGTTTAGAATGTATTTTCTTCCTCACTGGTTCAGTAGACCATTTCTGAATTTTGCCAAGTTCAAGGGCCGTTTTGTTCAGCTCAACATAATCTCTATTAACTTCACTGCTTGTCAAAAGCACGCAGATACTTATTGATTTTGTACAAAAGTGATGACATTCACACAATGTCTACAAAATAATTCAGACATATAGGACATCAGCAGCTCCAACCAAAGCTTTATAATAAAAAGTTTTAAAAATTAATGTAGAAGTAGACAAAGCCTGTAACTTCCTGTTAACGGTGTAGCCATTTTCTGACATTTGGCAGAGTGAAGGGAATATGGTGAGATTTTTTTTTTTTTACTCCAAGTGTCAGAAGTTTTGTGGAACTTTTAAGTTATTACATATCAGGCTCCAGAATCCCTGGAAATATATTGTGTGTCACTGGACTGGTGCAGCCCCAAGAGCTCGACTCTCTCTGATTACACCTGGCAAAGTCTGTATGAGGAAAGTGTAGAGGAGAGGAGAAGCTGGAAGGAATAAGGGAAAATTAAAGAGAGGATGAATGACAGGAAGAGAGAGAGACAGAAAGAGAGAGACAGACAGACAACAGAAGCTCCTACCAAGGTGAAAGCCTTCCTAAAAAAAGCTATTTTCAACTTTTCCTAATGTTCGGTTCCCTGACACATGCCCGGGCTTAGCAGAAAAATGAAGACACAACTCATGACACATCTAGTCACTGCAAAACACCTCCTGCAGGAGAAAAGTGTGAGCTGGCTGTAGAGAAAGGAGCTAAGCGTCAGAGATGGGCAGGTGAACTCAGCGGGTGTAATTGGGATGTGCTCTGTGTTGATGCTGTGCCGGGGCTGCACATGGCTGTACATGCTTTTCTGCGTTATCCTTCATTATTCCACAATTATGCACATATAAGTGCCTCTGTAACAACTTCATCATTAAAATACTAAATATCCGGTTGCTGTTGTTAAGAATATTTTATTAAGGAATAGAATAGGGACAGATTCAAAGATTGTGTGGGTCATGAGGAACTACCCAGTGTTCTGATGAAGCAGAGGTGGCAGGTTGATGGTACCAGGACACAGAAGCTTTACGCTACAGCATTTTGTAAGCTGAGATGATGCAGCATGAAGATGCAGCAGGAGATGATTAATTTTGAATGGGCAGCAGTGCTGTAAAAAGTACCCAGAACTAAAACCTGAAGTATCTCAATTTATTCACTTACTGACCAGAGTGTGTAATCACTTATTTCCTTATAGTAAAATCCACTCCTGATTCCAACCCTAGATGAGTTATTTTTTAAAATAAGCCTCATTATGGAACTTTATGGAATTAAGATTACCAACATGCAACAACATACATTCTTGATTATGTTACAGAATTTTAAATGTGTTTTTTCTAAATCATCTTACAAAAAAATTCTAATAAGACCATCAGAGGCGGTCTTTGCATAGAGGCATTGCTAGGCAATTGCCTTGGGCCCCTCCCACTGCAGCCCACTGTAGGGGCCCCCTGACTAGCTAACTTATTTCTCGCATATTAATGTTGATGGGCCCCCTAGCTAAATTCGCCTTGAGCCCCCAAATTGCTAAGTCCGCCACTGAAGACCACCTAAAGTTCATACTCTTACAGCAATACAATGTTTCTTGAGGACCCCGTAAGTTCGTTTACTTTGGATCAGGAATGAAAAAAAAAGAATATCTGATTGAAATTGTGGCCTAGTTGAGTAATGTGTGGGGGACGGCTACAGTCTTCACAACAGGTGGAGGATTTTCGGGTAAGCGTGATACTGTGTCTGAGTTTACACTGCACAACCTCACACCAGATCAACACACCAGCTCTTCTGCCCATCCAGTTTGAAGCGGACCACATCTACAGTTTGCAGGTCACCCGAGAGTACGAATAGAAAAACATGTCGTCTGCTTTAGCTTCTCTGTCATTCTAGCCACATCCTAGAGTTCCGACGGGCTGTGGCAGCAGGACCTTTCTCAAGAACAGGGAGGGTGGTGTAGCTGCTCCTGACATAAGACTGTTGGAAGTGTGGGCTACAAGCAGTGTGCTGGACCCCCGTCAGAGCGTATCTGTGGAAGGTCAACAGAGCAGGGTGCCATTATCTCTGTTGACAATTTAACATTCCAGATGCATTACATAAAAAAAAACTGCAAACCAGTACCAGGAACAGCTGTAGTAAAAACTGATGGTTGTGCTACTGAAATGGTATGTAACTTAACAAAGATTCGAATTTGGACTTAACACTCCACTCTTTTAATGAACATCTGTTTCTCTTAGAGGTATTTGATTGTTTTACTGCATTTTAAATCATATTTAAGAAAATTAGACTTTTGAGTTTTTTTTTTAGTTTTTATTTCACAGCACAGATGGAAAGCTGATTTTGCTTTGACCAGTACTGCGTTTTTTGGAGAGTGGTGGAGGAGCAGGCTGGGGTGTGGGTCGTTTCCCGGGATTAGTTATCATTCAGTCCACATTTGTGCTTGAGTTTGAGTTTGTGACGTGCGATTTTGGCTGTATCTTTGAAAGACATTTTAGATCCTGGCAGCTTGAAGTCTACATAACATCTTCTAAATTCTTCCTCTTTGCACAGCATATGATGCAGGGATTCTCATGAATAAATAAAACCCATCTTGTTTACCTGAGGTACCCATCCATTTGCCTGATGTAAATAAAAGTCAAATAAACAGAAGAAACACAAACATTTGGACATGGCAAAATCAGTCATTTAGGTGGTGTTTTCGTGTCAAGCTTAGCGACTTTGGAGGTATCTAGTGAGAGCTAGATTCAGCATTACATGCTGAATGATTGCAGACGAGATGCAATTGAGACAAATATACAGTTCTACCACAGTGGACCCTGGGCCATCACAGGTGGATTGTCCAGCTGGTCTTCTACATACGAGTCCCTTTCTGCTCTCTGCTTCCTCCATGTTAATAGGCCTTTCATTTTTTTCATGTGAAAAAAGGGCAACAATCTTAAGCCCTTGTGGAAAAAAAGTAGATTGAATTGGAACAGGGCAAATGGGCTATTAAGCTACTGTAAAGCGATTATAGCAGATCAGTGGGGGAATAGCATTCTTTGAAAAGGAAATTCTTGTGGAAAGTTGCAGTAACAGCCCTATTGAAAGTGTGTGTGCCTGAATATGTGTGTTTTGTTTCAGGCTCTCACTAAATACAGTAGGTGTTGATGATGGCTCTAAAAAGAATGTTTGTGCATCTTGTTGAAAGCTTAGGTTTGTGTGTGTGTCTGTGTGTATATGTGTGTTTGTGTGTGTCTGCATGAGTGTGTTTGTGGGTGAGGTTTTTTAATCTGTGTCATGTCATTGTAAATTGCCTGTCCCAGCAGTTGGCATTTAGCTGAGACAGAGAGTAGGTAACCACAGCATGGCTGGCAGGTGTGTGTGCGGAGGGATACGCTCCATGTTTGGTGGTACTGAGGCTCAGCTTCTGGAGCCAGGTGAGCTGGCAGCTGTTTGACAAGGCAGGTGGCATCCCTGACTGAGGTCTTCGGTTTCATCTCTGCTACATTTAAATACTTTTCAGGAGCAGCTGTGCTTTGATGCTCTGTGCACTGGGTGTGTTGTGGCAGGGGCTGTGTGTGTGTGTGTGTGTGTGTGTGTGTGTGTGTGTGTGTGTGTGTGTGTGTGTGTGTGTGTGTGTGTGTGTGTGTGTGTGTGTGTGTGTGATAGTTCTGAGCGAGAGAGAAGAGAAAAGAGAGAAAGATACTCCCTAGAAGACTAACTCAGTTTATGTTGCTCTGAGTCAGCTTTCTACATCTCTGTAAGTTTTCCATTCTCTCACAGGGTTATGACAGTAAGGGCGGTTCCCTCAAAAACCGTTTTCTATGTTTTCAAATAGTGGTTATATATATTTTTAATATACACTGAATGCGTTTTTATTCATGTAAGCAGGGATATTAGCATTACAACAAGTAATGATGCTCAGTTTAAAGTAGATCAAATCAAAGACGAGCTTTAGCTGTACCAAAGTTGGCTGAAGAAGGTATGACTGTTTAACGCCGACCAAACAAAACCGACTAAGTACAAGCATAAACCGGGGCTGTAGAAAACAAATGGAGGCTAAGAAACACAGCAAGGTTTAATCACATGAAGCTATGCATAAACAGGCTAGATACAGACAATACAGGTGGGATACACAGACAAAAGATTAGAAACACAGACCAGATTAAGACATACAGACTTACATGTAGAAATAAGAGCGAGAACCTGGAATATAGAGCTAGGGAAAATAATCAGAGACTGACAAACGCTAAAGTGAACACTGACCTGCAAACATTAACTCAACAGAAGAGGTATATGTATATATATATATATATATATATATATATATATATATATATATATATATATATATATATATATATATACAGTTGGGGCAGATCAACTCAACAGAAGAGGTGTGTGTATATATATATATATATATATATATATATATATATATATATATATATATATATATATATATATATATATATATATATATATAGTTGGGGCAGATCAACTCAACAGAAGAGGTGTGTGTATATATATATATATATATATATATATATATATATATATATATATATATATATATATATATATATATATATATACACCTCTTCTGTTGAGTTAATCTGTCTGTGGATATGTTCTATCTAATCAGCTCTGCTCTGCCCCTAACTTTGGAGTACACTAGTGGAGATAAAGTCTGCTCTGTCCCTGCCTGTAGAGTGCACTAATGGAGATAAAGTCTACTCTTCCCTTACCTGTAGAGTGCACTAGTGGAGATAAAGTCTACTCTTCCCCTACCTGTAGAGTGCACTAGTGTTGTCTGACCAGTCAAGTTTCTTGCTGATGTGCACACCCAAGTATTTATAGGAGTCCACCATCTCAATGTCCCTGGGTTACACTGACACCAGTCCATAAAGTTCTGGACCAGTTCCCTGTATTCGATGTCATCCTTGTTTGTGAGGAGGCCACCAATCACTTGGAGTCATCAGAGTACTTCTGTAGACAACACTTCTGTGAGTTTGCACTGTACAGAGTGAAGAGGAACAGCCCCAACACGGTTCCCTGTGG
The DNA here is from genome assembly GCF_052324685.1 of Brachyhypopomus gauderio. Taxonomy (NCBI): domain Eukaryota; kingdom Metazoa; phylum Chordata; class Actinopteri; order Gymnotiformes; family Hypopomidae; genus Brachyhypopomus; species Brachyhypopomus gauderio. The sequence goes on along the minus strand of NC_135231.1, from coordinate 1,689,848 downwards.
AGCTCCTGTGACCGCTAAGTCACATGCATAGTCCCGGGTCCTCACATACGCTGGTCGGTTTGTGAGGTAGTCAATACTCCAGGCCAATAGGTGATGGAAGACTGCATCGTCCACTCCAATACAAGGCAAACTGACGCAGATCCAACGATAGAAGAGGGTGGAGATGGTCAACCACCAGCCTCTCCAGTCTCTTCGTCAGATGTGATGTCAGGGCCACAGACCTGTAGTCATCAAGGTCCTTTGGTTGTAGCATCTCTGGTACCTTACAACACTGGATGTTTTCCATAGTTGTGGAACACGTCCTAGATTTAGGCTCATGTTGAAGATGTACCCAATGTGCCCACACAGCTGGCTGGCACAGGAATTCAGAAGCATGCTGGTAACGCCATCCAGGCCCGCTACCCTCCTTGCTTTGATTTTCCTGAGCCCACTTCTCACCTGGTTTGTTGAAAGAGATAGATTGTAGCAGGAGGGTGGAGAGTGAGGGAATATGAATGGGGGTTATTTGAGCAGAGAGATGTGTTAATGGGGATGGTTGTGGGGGGTAAGTCAGGGCAGCACACCTGTCATACAGAAGACAAAAACGGAGGCTGGGATGTCTGCACAGGGAAGGGCAGTAGAGAGATCAAACCTGTTAAAAATAGGTTGATATCATTCACCCACTCTTGATTCCCTACAACTTTGGAATCCAGCCTCTTGTGGCTAGAGATGGTTTTGAGGCCTTTCCCAATCCCACTGATTTTGTTCTGCTGTAGTTGATTCTCAGTCTTCCTGTTGCTGGCCTTACCTGCATGGATCTTTCTTCTCACCTCCCTCGATTCCGCTCTCAGCTCTTCCCTGTTTCCTGATTTAAAAACTCTTTTTTTCCTTCAGAAGAGCCTTTATATCGGAATTGGTCCATGGTTTACAAAGACATGACTGACAGCTGGGGGCAGGACCAGGCATGACAGTAAGTGCAAGATAGACCAAACCAGGAACTAAGGAACTAAGGTGGACTTGGGCACAGGAACAGGAGCACGTAACACAGACATAGAAGAAATAGAAACTGGGCCGGATACAGAGACAGAAGATCTAGGACCAGGAACAGAAATGGGACAAAGGAAGCCAGGATCAGAACACACGGGGGCCAGAACCGGGAACACTACTAGAAGCAGACAACACCAGATCACAAAAAATAAGACTGGGTAACACATCATGGAACTGACCCAATAACCACAACAGAAACAATCACAGCAAACAGGATGGGCCAGGCCAGACAGGCTACCAGGCGTTCTCTGGGGCAGGCCAGACAGGCTACCAGGCGTTCTCTGGGCCAGGCCAGATGGGCTGCACAACGTCCCCTGGATCACTCGAGACGGCCACTGAGAGGGCCTCTGGAAAACACTGGACAGCCTCTGAAACACATCGGCGGGCAAGTCGGGAGGTATCTGCATCAGGCCAGGCCAACTCTGGATCAGGCTGGGTTGCCTCCGGAGCTCATTGGCAAGCAGGCCAGGAGGCCTCTGGAGCAGGCTGTCCTGGTCTCTTGAACAGGCTGAATGGCGACCTCATTCCTCGAGATGTGCAGGATGATGATGTCCACATCGGGGTCAGGCGGGGCGAAGCTGGTGACCCTTTCCTAACACTGTCAAAACATTTCTGTGTCTGAGGAGCTGGGGTCACAGAGAAAGTGGTAGAAGACCCTTCCGTACAACAGAACATGTCAGATCTGACTAGATTGCTGTTGGAATTAGATAGCTGTGTGCAAATCTAGCCCTTAACAGTCCAAAGAGCCCCTCCAAGGTACTAATCTCTATGACTCTGTGTGTCATAAGAATATCTGCACATTCTGAAAATTGCAACAAAACGCACCTTTAACACATCAGCTGGGTCAGGGCAAAAGTGATGATGAAAAGAAGTTTGAAGTTTGCAAAAGTTTTTCCCACAGTGCAATGGGGTTTACTCTCACTGGTCTGATGTCTCTCAGACACGGATGACTGAGTTTTGTCCCAGCTAAAACACAGACCAGATTCTTGCTCCCTCATTGCGTACTGATCTGGTGAGTCAATCTGTAATGTTGAGCGAGGGGGAGGCGGAGGCAAACGCTAGAGTTTTATTTGGGGCTAATCCAAAATCAGAGTCACTAGAACAGCCTATGGTCAGTTTGCCAATATGTCTACCAAAACCTAGAAGCACATGCAAGCAATAACCAGAGATGTAAGTGAAAAAGTACATGGAAAAAGTAAACAGACATGACTGACAGCTGGAGATGGGGCCGGGTGAGACAAACTGCATCAGATTTGTCGTGTTAATGTATGGATTGGATTTCAAATAAGTCTGATCCAGAGCTAAATTCCAGTAGATTTGAACTTAAGGAGCAGAGTAACAGAGGTTATAGCCATCTCATGATGAAGGAGAAGTGATGATGATGATTACACTGACATGGTGTATGTGGAGACACGATATCTATAGTTCTGTATGGGCATGTCTCTGGATATACAGTGCTGCTAGGGTGTGTGAGTGATCTAAATGTTGAAGGGCTTCAATTTAGGAGCCTGTAGTAGGTTGTTATTAGCTTTTGTATGTTGTAGTTATGTATGCTGCATTAGTTGCATGTGTAGTTTTGTAATAAGCAGTTCTTCAGAGTGGTGCTTCTCTCTCTCTCTCTCTCTCTCTCTCTTTCTCTCTCTCGCATACATACATGAATGTAAAATACACACTTTGAATATTCTCAGTTCGTTTCTGAACCACTTTCAGCCTGATTGTGCAGCCTATTCTGTCAGTTTAAATGAAATGAAAGCTGTAAAGATGCTGGCATATCCACTGAATGCAGGCTCCCAGGAATAAACAGGCAAGAGAAGAAAGTGTGTGTAAACGGCAGCGGATAAATCAGCCTTTCTGACCCGCTGCCTTTGCCACCCCTAAGAAATGGCGCATATTAGGATTTCCTAATTAAAAAGAGCACAGATGATTGCTCTTTTGCACCTGCAGGCACCTCGCTCTCGTATCCTTATCTGTAATGGACGTGCTCCACTAAATTAGGTGTCAAATCAGCCCGAATGCACAACAGACAGCAGAAAATGTCACTGGTGCATAATTAATTCACTGGTAACTGGGGGCAGTATAACAGAATGCGACTTTTTGGTTTGAGGAGATGTTTTGTGCTCCTCTCATCCGTGCTGTCCTAAAGAGCGCTGCTGTACATTTGTTTAACTTTTAAGTCATTTCTGTTTTAATTTGGTGGCATGAAGTGTTTGAACCAATTCTCCTCCTTTACGTTTGTCCTCCCGCGAACACTCGGGCATACCGAAGTCTTCGCTTTTTTATTGACTTATTCCTTGCCCTTATCTAAGCTTCCCTGAGTTTTGGCTTAAATTAGGACATGTCGTATGCCTCCGTTGTGCATTCTCGCCAGTCCTCCCCCTCCCTCCTTCTCTCCCTCCTTCTCTCCCTCCCTCCATTCATCCCTCATTGGCCTGCATTGTGTCGCGCTGTATAGCGATTAGTATTTATCTCTCTCCCTCGCCGAGGGACCCGGGGCGGGTTGCCGTGGCGACTCGGTGGGTGTTTGCCCCCGAGGGTGGTCCGATCAGGCGCTGGCTCTCTCTTTCAGCAGCATGATGCGGGGCACAGAAAAAGAACAGCTCTGAAAAGGGGGTGGGGCCGGTGGGGGTGGTGGGGGTGGTGGGGCCAGAAAATAAAGGGGAGAATAAAGGACAGCACAGAGCTGGTGGAGGTGGCGGGGGTTCCGAAATGGAGGTCACTCTAATTTGCACTCTGGCCTCTCTCTTTTGGAAACGACAGTTTGTAGAGGGAGCGCCTTTTATCCATAGGGGCTCCGGCTGTGTGCTGGGGGACATTCACGGCCGATTTAGGATTCGTCGTAATGCTATTACTGAGCAGCGGGGGAAGTGTGTCCTGTGAGGGAAAACTGGGAGAAGACAGCGTGGAAACAGCTCTGGGTTTGGAGAGAGAGAGAGAGAGAGAGAGAGAGAGAGGAGAGAGAGAGAGGAGAGAGAGAGAGAGAGAGAGAGAGAGAGAGAGAGAGAGAGAGAGAGAGAGAGGAGAGAGAGAGAGAGAGAGAGAGAGAGAGAGAGAGAGAGAGAGAGAGAGAGAGAGAGAGAGAGAGAGAGAGAGAGCACGAATCGGTCTGAACATCCTCACGCATCTCTGGCTAAGATGAAATTTGCGATTAGCTGAAGGGTCTGATCGTGGCTTTCTGATACCCGTTGATTGGATGGCTTCGGCCAGGAGTAACAAGCTCCAGTTCTGGAAAGCCCGAAACTTTTGTGATTTTCCTGCTTTAAAACTGACTCAGCTCATCCTTTAATAAGCCATGTTTGGCATCGATATCAGCAGGACAAATCTGGGACAAGCACTCTACTTGAGTCATAACTGAGGAACCCGACTGTAAACCCAGATCCATTATTATTCCTTTGATTATCCAAGTCACACAGGCAGTTCAGTCACCGTTCCGTTTTTGGTCACGTTACACACATGCTTCTGATTTAGCACTTTCATTCAAATTCAAAAGAATTTGCGTTTTGTACACGAGACCCTAAAAAGAAACTGCTTCTGCAATATACATTCAGTGCATTCACAAATTCCTGAAGGAATACACTAGGCTATCAAATTTCAGCAATATAAACTGGATACCTGGCATGTGTCCTGGACCCTCTGGTTTACCAGGCATCACTAATGAGCTACACCACCAGACTAGCAATGTGTCAGGCATGGATCATAAAACTCTTCGTGTCTAGTCCATGCCTAGTTCTACGCTGAAGAATTATTGAGAATGTTTTATTTACTCCATGAATAGCCATCATTTGGAAAAAATCTCTTCGACATAACTTTAAGACACGAGCTCCCACAAAGTTAATGTACAGCCATTTACTGTAAGTGCTTTATAATGCAGTTGAAGTGCATTTACATCTATGAATAATACATTGTGTCAGTACTGCAGTCAAGGTATGTTTGGATCTCAAAGTGAGAGCTGCTCACAAGAATGACCGGCCATGTATAATGCATTGGAAAACAGAACTCATGGCTTGGGTTACTGTACAAGTTGGTACCATACTGTTTCTTTAGCAATATGACACGGGTATGTATAGACACACACACATATACACACACACACACACATATACACACACACACACACACACACACACACACACACACACACACACACACACACACACACACACACACAGTCTTCAGTCAGCAGAATTGTAGCTCTACCATTAAAAAGTCGAAGAGAATGTACTTGTCACAGTGCCCAAGTCTACCCAATTTCCCAGTTCATGTTATTGTATTTGTGTAGTTGACTATCAGAAATAAAATAAAGCTCTTATTAATGAAGCAACTTTCCTTTGTGTATATAGCTTGAGTATTTTCTGAAGTTGACTTTTCCTCCAACCCAGTCTGTATAATTGGAAGTACATGTCACAGGTGAGCGGGCATGTGTTTCGTTGCTTCAGGACATGGGAACAGGGAGCGGGACTGGTTTGGTAGGTGTACTGGGTTCCTCTTTGACAGTATGTGTAATGAGGATCTCAGGTATGTTGGACACGTTCATGCACTTTCCAAGTCTGGAACCTCTGTGGAACTTTGGAGAAGCGTTGCAACCTGTTCAAATTTAGAAGACGGCTTGTACTGTGCGGAGAGACTGTCACATTATCTCTCCGCACATCTCAGTTTTCACCTTTTTCCTGTTTCTTGTCATTCCTTCTTAAACTTCCATCTCTATCTGGCTTCCACTTCTCAGCCCCCCCCACCCCAGTGTGGTCATGGTAACCTACCATGTGACAGCTTTATGGGGGTGATGTACTGAAAAGGTAGACGACAGACTCCTATTGGCTCCCCTCACACTATGGCTGCCTGTTCTCCTTCATTAGATACAGCTGCAAGCAGTTGCCTGGGCTACGAGTCTGTCACATGACTGCGTGTGATGCTGCATGCCGCGTTTCTCAGTTTTGTGCAGCCAGTAAATGACGGCTTAACCAGAACCACAGCACTTTCACATCACCATGACTTCTCCAAAAACGTCTGCTATAGAAATGCTGCCGTGTACCCAGTAAGCACGTCCCCCAAAATGTGACCCCGCATTGTTGTTATCCTGGTGTGTCTTTCTTTTGTGGTATTTCCACTCACTTTCAACATTTATAGTGCTGACACATATCGTGGTGTTCCAAAGAAAGGGGTACAACCATAATCGCAGGGACTCTTATTATGTCATCAGCATTCCAGTTGCCAAATAGTGTTCCCCCAAAGCAGTGAATGAATGACAAAAAACCCTGGAGGCAGGAAGTGTCAAAAAGTGAAACGCAGTGCTATTCCTTTGGTTCAAGCTAGCAGTAAAGTGACTGACTGTCCTGAGAGTTGCTATATTAATGATAGGATTAATATTACTCAGACTAATTAGTGGACCTTTGCCAAAAAGAGGCTTCAGGCCTATCAGTAACATCTATCCTAATCCAATCTAATAATGTCAAGGTGTTGTAATACAACTTGATACAAGAACATTTGTGCATGCAAGCACACACACACACACACGCACACACACACACACACACACACACACACACACACACACACACACACACACACACACACACACACACACACACACACACACACACACACACATTGAAATTTCTCAGTTTTCCCCAACATTGCACACAGTCTCACTACATTGACATTAGAATAATGTAGTTTTCCTACATTAGAGTACACACACACACAAACACACACACACACACACACACACACACACACACACCACACACACACACACACACACACACACACACACACACACACACACACAGTGATAAAAGCGCTCTTATATGCTGAGCAGTTATGCACATACACATAAATCCAGCTAGCTGGTTTAAGGGTCCCCTACAGTCTCGTTCTAAGGACAAAGCCCCATTGGGGCTAGTGTAGCTTCACCTTGTTCAGCCTGGTAATTTGTTGAGTGATTCTTCTGGCGTGATTATAGTTCTTCATTATGGCTGCAGTGGGTTCCAGAGAGAACGCTCCCCTGCCTGGAGCAACCAGGCCTGAACCTGTATTAGAGTGCAGAAGAGCCATTTATTATGATTAGTCTACTATTAGCACAGGTTGGGCTGCAGAGGGCAGGTCGCAGTGGGAGGGAGGTAGTGGAGAAGGGTTTAGTAGACTTAGGGGCCAGATAACGAATGGAACTGACCATGCTCTAAAGACACAGTTCTGGTCCACTGGGCTAACACCATGGGGGTGTCCGCCACCTCCCTTATCTGTCCCACAATGCTTTTGGGGGCAAGGGAAGACCGATACATCATGGTACATAGAGGGATGGTCTGGTGGGCCTACAAGGTCAAAGGTCATTTGTTTATTGGAAGCGTTGGCAGTCCATCTAATGTCTAATATTAGACTTTTATCTAATAAGATAAAAGTGTTATAGCTGCATTATTACAAGCCTGTCCTGACATTTATTTGAATTTGCGGGTAAAAGTTTGTTTAAAGGAAGAGATATGTAAACACATTTTTTTCTCTATATGATGTTTGGAGTGTAGGCCGAGTGTCACGGATCAGCTCCAGACCCCTCCTTTTGGGCGTGTGAGCGTGTTCATTGGTCTCACCTGTGGTTCGTCTCGGGATCACTGGGGATTGTGTAGTTCGTCTATTTAACGTGCGTTCGTGCGATGTCTCGTGCTCGTCTTTGTCTGAAGTTCGTGCCATTTGTATTGCATGTCAGAGTGCTGTGCGCTATCCGCGCTGGACCCCACCGTGTGTTATTAAACGCTTATGTTTCACTGCTACGTGCCTCGTCGTGCCTTCGTGCGAGAATGGAGAGAAACCCAAAACTACATCTCTAATACGTTCCCACAAGGTCTTGTTAAGGAAATCAGCATGATGAACTCAGCAGGGTACGTAGGAGTCTCACCCTCCCAGTCCCGTGCTTTGAATTGGGAACAGGACTGGCTAGTGATTAAAAATCCAGATGCGTTTTGCAAATGGAATCTTCCCCTCACACCTTACATTTAGAAATAAATGACTGGCACTTTTTGCCCAGGTGAATTACTTGCAATGAGAGACACAATCGTGCATCAGTTTAGCTGCATGAAGCCACGGATGGAGTGCAGTTTAGTTTCTAAGAGTGCAGACCCGTTCAGTGAGGCAGGTAGTGGGAGGAACCGGATTCTTTTACAGATCATCCTATTTGGAGAACAAATCTCCAATTTTTGGGAGTTTCATTTAATTAAATTTTTTTTGGTTGTTTGTTTATCTTTTACATCATTTGATAGGCTTCATCGAGCTCTGTGGCTTAGGCACCATCTGACTGCAAAAGCAAAGGAAATGATTTAGCTGGAATGTGGAAGAATTCTCTGGAGATGTGTGAGAAGCTTACAGTGGGAGACTTCAAACTGCGTGGCACCTTGTGATTACTTCTGACCTGTTTATTCCTCCATTCATCAGTTTACCAGATCATCCCTAGCCTGTTTATCCCTCTGTTCACCAGTTTATCCTTTTCATCCCTCCATCCACCTGTTTACACCTGACCTATTCATCCCTCCATCCACCAGCTGTTTTTACCAATTCATCTTTCCTTCTCCTCCTCAACGTTCATGGGCTGAATGGGTACAAGTCACTGCTTGGAACTTCGAGGGACTTGTTTATTTATTTATTTTTGAAGTTTGATGTTCAAACTCAAATGCCTCCCAGCCCTAGCTTACACTGTGCAGTCTACAGCCCCCCCACTCTTGACAGAGGGGTTATAGGCACACAAAAACATGCTTCTTCCCAGCACCACCTTCTCCACCTTTATCTGCACGGTGACGGGACTGTTAGCTTCCGCTATCACCGTCTCTGGGCTTGTTTTTTTCCCCTCTCTCTCTCTCTCTCACCACACTTCTCTCCCCTGACAACTGGGATCCTTCATGTTTTATTCCAGGCTTAGCCGTGCTGGAAACACAAGAGCAGGCCGCCGCTAACCTCTTGACTCCTAGACATACAGCGTGCATCATGCATTCTTTCTCACACTCGCACACTTTTTTTCCATTTCTCATACAAAGAGAGTCTCGTTTTTACATTTTATTGACTTCTTAGATTTTTTCAATGACACACACACACACACACACACACACACACACACACACACACACACACACACACACACATAAATATATATATATATATATATATATATATATATATATATATGCCTACGTGATGCAGTCTTTGTTTAAAAAAAAGTCTTAAACTAACATTTGCTGGTGGGTTACTGATATCAAGATTAAAGGTTAATACAGGTTGTAAAAGGTTTATTTAGATATAGGTGTAAGAATATTTGATACAATAATAATAAGCACTTTAATGCAATAAATAATATAACCCCCCCATTAAAATATACCCTCTCAAACTCACACGCATACAGACACACGGAATATAAAGTCTGAGAGGATTCAGAGTGTCAGGCTATGTGCGTGTGTGTATGTGTCAGCTGGTGAGAACTTTTTCCCATGGTGCTTTTACTCAGAGTGGGAGGGGCAGGGTGCCTGGGGGCCTACAGCCAACACACACACACACACACACACACACACACACACACACACACACACACACACACACACACACACACACACACACACACACACACACACACACACACACACCAGAGCAACAGACCTGTAGAGGGAGAGGAGAGGTAAACGCTGCTTGTAGAAGAGTCTGCCAGGACACACATAGCCCTGGTGGGTTTCAGGACTGTGTGCAATGACTTGTGAGTGTTTGCTTGTGCACGTGTGTATGCATGTGTGAGCATTACATTCTCAGTGTATATTCTGAGTCATCGTTCATTGGGTTTGTCTCTTTCGGTTTGTTGTATGTTCCTGCCTTTACGTGCCCTTCTCTAAGCAGTAATTCTGTATCGTCACCCCTGAGCCTAACACAGGCCTAGATGCCACATGAACAGCTATTAATATTGCAGACAAGTTTCAAGCTTTTCCTCCGTCCCTCCCTCCCCTCCCCCCTCTCTCTCTCTCTCTCTCTCTCTTGCTCTGTCTGCCTCTGTCTCTCTAGGCTCCGCCTGTGGTGCTCTGAGAGTGTGTATTGTGTGTTCAGATTGGGCACTGGCAGCAAGTACAACCCAACACCCCCCCCCCCCCCCCCCCCCCCCCACACACACACACACACACTCTGGGGCTCGAGTGAGCGAGCAAGAAAAGCAAAGAAAAGCAGGCGTGTTTCAACAGATGGCCCTCGCCGTCCCGACCCAGCCAGCCCTCTCTGCCTAGCGCACGCTCAGATTTTCCTGTCCGAAATTCCGAGAGAGAGAGAGAGAGAACGAGAGAGAGAGGGAGAACGACAGAGAGAGAGTGAGAGAAGGATACAGAGAGACAGTGAGAGAGGAGTGTGGTGTAGTTTATGGAACTGAAATTGCTGAGAACTGCTTCTTCTTCTGTTCAACTCTTTGCAAACTCTCCTCCTCACCCGGTCATCCGGTGCCACACAGACAGGCGTCCCGCGCGCCGGCGTTGGCTTTAAGTAGACAAGCGCGGAGGGGGAGACACAGGAGGAGCGCGGCCAGGCTGGAGCGCTGACCCCCGCTGCGCGAGCCCTCCTCAGCCGGCTACTCCGGGGAGCTCCAGCGCCAGGGAGCGGAGCGGGTTGTAAAACAGCACCTGCTCATTCTCCAACAGATCCCACTGTAACCACAGGACCTGCAGCCCGCGTCGTGTGAGGTAGGATCATGTGACATGATCTGCTTTCCTCTCTCTCTCTCTCTCTCTCTCTCTCTCTCGCTCGCTCTCTCTCTCTCTTGCACTTGCTCCTGTGATGGAGTGTACAAGTGTCAGTTCCAGACAGTCAGTGTAACATGGCAAGTGCCCTCTTCTCCAGTGGTTTGTTCTCATGGGTAAACCCCCCCCCCCCCCCCCCCACCCCCCCATCTTCCTGTTCCTCTTATTCTGTCTTTCTTTTATAGCAACTGCACTTGTTCAACCACTTTTGCTTATCTGAATGTATGTATGTGTGTATGTATGTGTGTGTGTGTGTGTGTGTGTGTGTGCGTGTGTGTGTGTGTGTTTGAGGGATGTGTGTGTGAAAGTACGTGGTTTTAGGGGTTGACTTTAAAGATGTGTCTTTTGCTGAGAGATTGGACGATTCTTCTGTTACAGTGGTTAAGACGAGTGAGGGAAATTTGGGTTTGAGATGTTCTATTGCTCTTAAACAAAACTGAACAAATGCTTCACTCACATTCGGAAAGTGGAAATGGATTATGTCTCTGTTGATGTGTATCTGGTGATGTCTATCTTTTATATCAAGATACAGAAAAGATAAACATGTTTCAAAGAGGCAAAACGGAAATCTTGCAAAATAGAACATTGACAAAATTGATGATATTAACATGTTTGTGATGTATGGCCCTATATTTCCATACAGACACTGAAGTTGCTTTAGAAATAGTATAAAGTAGATAAGTACAGTTATACTCTGGCATTACCCTGGTCAGCTAACAAGCTCTCATTGATGCAGTGTGTGTGTGTGTGTGTGAGTCCTGAGAGGTTTGGTATTTATATTTACCTTGGCATGGTCATTTGAGTGGCATGTTTACTTTGGGAAGCTTACAGTAGTTTGTCTGCAATGGTCAGATTGATGTTTACATTTGCTCAATAAATTCCCATGATATGGATGAGTGGTTTGGGGGGCACCTTAGGTTTTGGTGGTAGTGACCACTTGCTATGGTCTACCTTAAAAGAGAAAAAGAGCTTACTACCTTTAAAAAAGCCCTGTTGTAATCTTCTTTGCACACATGCACAAATGCTTGAGACTTTGAACCATCTTTATTGGTTACAGCCAGACTGTGGCCAGCGTTTGTTGTTTTTATTCTGCTGTTTTCCACTTGCACAAGGAATGTGTGGGCGGGACATTAAATATTCATGAGATGTAACACTGGCAGAACACTGCAGGGGTGGGAATTCAGACTTCCCAGTCACTCAAACAGAGAGAGCAAGCCCAAAACCAGGGACGAAAGCTCACATCTCTCTAAAAGATGGAACTCGCCGAGTTCCACCAGCAAACAATGCTTTACGGCCAGGATAAATTCATATGAAAGACTTCAGGCTGCCCAGTTAAACTGAAATGAGGTCGGCCTCTTATGGATCCCGATTCAAGGTCGCCGGTGTGAATCGGCTCCATTCATGAAGAGGGCACAAGCGGCCGGTTTTCTGCTGCATGTGCGCTGGAAGACCTGAGCGCCTGTTCTACACGGTTGGCCCAACAGAGCTGCTCCAGGTCGGCCTGCTCTTTGGCGGTAGTCTTGGGCGCCAAATCCGATCACAAGCCAAGAGTCGAGTTTGTTTTACACCTGTGGTGCTTGAGAGGACAGACGTTCAAATAGAGGACAGTCTATCAGTCTGGGAGATGAGTCTATCCAGTCTTTCATTTAATAAACAAGTAGCTGTTGCAAACTTCCTTTCCTGAAATTGTGCAACGGTAATGGAAAATTTAGACGGACGGAAGGAGCGTCTCACTCCTCTCCCAGAGAGTCTTCCGTTGCTCTGGACTGTCTCCCGTTGTGTCTCTGCTGCTCCTGTCCTCTGCGCATGCTCGCGGGGAGAATTCAGAGGAAGGAGAACAGGTCTGGGCACTGGAGGGGAGGCCAGAGCATGAGCTCATGTCAGGGACACACAGCAGCCATTCTGGCTCCCAGCAATAGCTTTCCTGAATCATTAACATCTTCTGTTTCAAAATGGACTCTCCCTGCGTCTCCCTCTCTCTTACACCCGCTCTCTCTCGTGCGCGCGTGAACACACACACACACACACACACACACACACACACACACACACACACACACACACACACACACACACACACTCCTTAAATGACCACACATATTTGGGAGGCTGCAGCCTGCTTCATAACTTCATTGCAGAAACTTGTGTTCAACATGTTGTAATAGACTGACACACACATATATGCAGAGACTGCAAGAATAGCGACAGCATTTTTTTTCCTTTCAGTGCAGACCTACAGTGCAGACCTACAGTGCAGTATTGGTCTACAGTGGTCCTTAGACCATCACCAGGAGATGGACGTGAAACAATTGTTATTTTTCATATGGGTGTTCTACTTTATATTTCAGATTCCTATTTTGATGAAGCATGCCAGGCTTTTTTTCAGATGTGTGTGGGTGTTGTGTTTGTGTGTGTTTCTGCACAGGTGCAATAAGTAAAGTTCAGAATGGAGTAGTGGGTTTGGGTTGATAAACGAGCTTCGCTCTCTGTTCCACTTCACTAGGCTGAGCTCCTATGAACAGTCTGCCAGGTTAAAGGTCAGGGTGTTGCATTAGGAACTCTTAAACACCTTCATATATATATATATATATATATATATATATATATATATATATATATATATATATATATATATATATATATATATTTGGGGGGGGGGTGTATTTATTCGAGAATGATAAAGCTGTGGTGCACAGCTAAGGCCTGGACTGGTGTGTAATGCTGTATCAAACGTTCTCCCACAGGGATGCAGCTTGCATGTATTATAACTGTGAGGTCATGTGATGCACCTTGAAAGGTTCCCCAGTTCCTAGAGAGGATCCAGAGGGCCGAGGTTGGGCCAGAGTTCTCATGGCCTCACTTTCTGTGGCTGTGAGACTTTTGCTCTGCTTGATTTGCACTCGAAACACGGGTCCCATTTTCACTCCATCCATCCATCCATCCATCCATCCATCCATCCATCCATCCATCCATTCTTCCATCCATCCATCCATCCATCCATCCATCCATCCATCCATCCATCCATCCATCCATCCATCCATCCATCATCCATCCAGTCAGCCACACACCCAGCTCTAATCTGCTGTCTTTAACCCCCAAGGCTAAAGGCCCAAGCCGGGTAGTTGCATAAATCTCGCCATTGGGAACCTTTTGACAGTCATTAAGCCTTAAGCTTGTGCCGTAGCAACGTGTGAAGTCAGCTCAGAGGTTCCTACTCCAAAGGTCAAACAGCCGCTGGGTCTGCCAGCCATCTCTAATGAAGGAGTGTGAGCTCCTTAACACTCCTCGCAGGTTTTAGGACACATCTGCTGGACCACTGCAGTGGTTTCACGTCCCGGTTGTAGAGTGTGGTTGTGCCTGCTGTTAAGCAGTAGCAGTGTAATCAGGCACTTATGTCTGTGGTGAAGGTGACTGCATGACCTCAACAACTTTGGATAGACTTTTCATCTTGGATTACTCTGGGGTTCCTGATCCTCCAGACATTGTATGATCTAAACAGACAGTGCTGAGAAAACCGGAAGAGATTAGATGTGGTCATATCTGAATGACATAGATGACTTAACAGGATGTGTAGGATGGCGTTTTATGTAAACCGTGACAGCTTTTCAGCACTGTACTGAATAGATCATGACTCTGCGTGTACGGCATTATCTAATGGTGCAGCGCAAACTAAAGACCCCTTTATATGGGTCCTGCTACATCTCCCACCCCCCTTCCCTGATTCACAGCAGGACCTTCGTTCGCTGTCGACTCTCGGGGTCACCCAGCTGGAACAGATCGGGCCTGATCTGGGATTTGGACTTCCGAGGAGGAAGACGGCTTCCTGGATTTGGCGGCCGGCAGCTTTCTCGCCCTCGCAGCTTTGTTGGGTGCAAACAAAATCTTCAGCGCGGGGAGAAAGGCCCGTTTGCCCCTCTTCCCATCGCTAGGTCCGTGCTCGCGTGGACGACCGCGACAGAACAGCAGGGAGCTCACTCATCCCATTCAGCTCCCCTTCACCCTTCCTAATAGCACGTTTGCTAATCAGCAGGAGCTCGTGTGTGTTTGTGTTTGTTCCGTAAGTGCTTCATCGTAATGTGGTGGTGTGTGGGCTGGTTGAGATATGCCCTCTTAATCCCGCCAGGGCTTGGTCCTGGGGCCACCCACAGGTTCTTGACTTGAAACGATGAGATATGTTGCAAAACCTGTTTCGTCCACGCATGGGGCTTAAAAGGAGCGATAAAGGTTGAAAGATGATATACCTGAAAATATTTATGTATTTGTACACGCACGCACGCAGGCACACAAACACACATACACTCACACACACACATACACACACACACACACACAGTCACGCTTGCTCTCTTTTTCTCACACTCTCACCAGTTAATTTCTCAATCACAGAAATGCTTCACACTGGAAAAATCAGGAGGAGGGGATATTGCACAGGACCAAGGAGACTAAAGAGAGATCACTGTGATGGCTGTCATGTTTTCACAGACTCTGTTACACACAGACACACTGCAGTTCCCCTGCATGAAGGTGGGGAGGTGTGTGTGGTGTGTGTGTGTGTGTGTGCTTGGTTCCAGTACATCATCCTCTCAGCTTCTTGCTTGTTCCTCACTTTGATGTATTGAAGAAAATGTGGTCAGTTAAACACACCTACACAGGCAGGGAAAGTACGATGATTAAGTACGATGAATAAGGTCATTAATACTTTTCATTCAAGAGTGACGGTACATGATGTAAACCATCGCTAATCTGAGGCATACAATACAAACAGACCCACAGAACATTTGCACATTGATTCATACCTGCAATTACAGGTTTATCAATATCCCACTGCTGTAATTTACAAGATTGCTGTCAAATAATCAGATATTACATTTGGTGATAAGGTGGACATGATGAATACAGAAAATGAAAACAGAGGAAGGATGATATCAGAAGAGGAGGGCAGAGTCAAAGTGTTTTATTGACGAGGCTTACTGGCATGGACACCTGCTCTGCCTTTCTCTTCAACAAAAAAACGCTTTTTGACACGATCTGCTGCACAAAGACACAATGAACACATGCAATGGAAACTGTGTGTGTGTGTGTGTGTGTGTGTGTGTGTGTGTGTCTGTGTGTGTGTGTGTGTGTGTGTGTGTGTGTACTGCACATATTCTCATTTGAACTAAACAGTAGATACTTCAGGCTTTCAAGAGGAACTAATCTGAAATGACCTCTATTTTGAATTGGATTTTAATTCTGTTTGTGGTGGAAATGTTGCCTGTCTGAACTTCTTGCCCTCTCTCTCGCTCTGTGAGAGGACAGCAGGGTTCTTATTAACAGGCCAACATAAACATTTTCAGTATGGTCTATGTCTCAGGACTTGGCCTTCAGCCACCAATCACAGAGACACTTTCAGACAGAGCTACAGGAATGCAAGCCAGAGTCCCAGAGTATCTCTCTCACACACACACACACACACACACACACACACACACACACACACACACACACACACACACACACACACACACACACACACACACACACACACACACACCCAAATGTGTATACATGTGTGTCAATGATGACAGAACTGTCCCCTGTGTGCATATGCATATGAGTGTTACCATATAATGTATAAGGATAAAACTTCTACAAATGTTTGTCAGCTTAAATATATGCTTCATGACCACGCTCACACTGTTAGTACACTATTAGTGTATTGGGGTAGGCTAAGGAGCATGGGAGGGAGAACAGGGGAGAGTGAAGTTGAAGGACAGTGAGACTAAGATGAGAAAAGGCAAGTTTGCTTCATCCAGTGCTCCTTCTCCCTACCTCCAGCGCTCTATGGCTGGGCGCCACCACGTCGAGCCAACCTGAGCTCTCTCATTTCTCGCCTCGCTGCTCCCACTTCTTCTTTATTCTCCCCTCTTCTCACTTTTTTCTCGTGCTCTCTCCTCTTGAACTTGGCCGGAGCTGGGCTCTCCCAACGTAATGCTGGCTTCACCGAGATAAGCCAGACATAACTCGGCTCCATGCATGCTTAATCTGATAAGGGTCACTGGGTTCGTTCACATGTGAACGCACTGGAGGAGACCTCCGTTATACCTCTCTCCCAGTTATAATCCTCTCCCAGGACCCATGTCCAATCTGTTACGTTTCCCAGCAGTGCTGCTCCTTGGGAGCAATAACCCGATCTCACTAAATGCTCAATATAATAATTGACATATCCCCCGTAGCAATTTAGCTTTCTGCTTAATAAGCTTGCCTGCTTAATTTAGTTGACATTATAAGTATTGCTGTTGGTCAAACTGCTTAAATTGCCCAACTTTAGCAGTTAAACTGAACAGCCATGGGAGATGTGGCTAAATTAACCCGGTCCTGAATGAGATCATCACTGACCGTGTAATATTAATGCTATATGACAAATCTGAATTAAGATACATTGGCAAAGCAGGTTATTAGTTATTGTATAAGTTTAAAATGTGAATTGCGGAGGTCCCAGAGGGTACGCAGTTTGTGTCTGATGTGTCCTTGGAAGAGGCAGATCGTAGTAAGAGGAACATGCCTGTGAGTGGAGTAGTGTCAGACCTCAACACTCACACACCGCACAAACACACCTCCACTGGGACCACATGCAATTGAAAACTCAACAGGAAGTGTCACACTAAGCATAAATAAATGATGATAAATGTTGGATAGATGTTGAATAGACTTCAATAATTGATGGAGGGTAAATAAGGCGCTGGGGGGCAGAAGTGTGTGTGTGTGTGTGTGTGTGTGTGTGTGTGTGTGTGTGTGTGTGTGTGTGTGTTTGTGTGTGTACAATGTGCGTACATGTGTGTATATTTCATGCTGTTTACTACTGTGCATTTGGGCAGAGGTCACATTTGTCATTGAGTATGTTTGCTCATTGTAGGCTTTTGTACTTGTTTTCCCCTCTGAGGGTTCACTCTTTTTAAACACACACATATAAACACATGGCAGAAATAGTGTAGCTTGTCTCATGTTGTTTTGCTGTACTGAAAAAGGCTTGCGTATTGTTAGATTTAATATCCACCCCAATCTGTGTACCTGTTTTGAGTCATTGCATGTAGACAGCTAATTATATTGAGATAAAGACGTCAGTCCTGTAACTGTTATAATTATATAGATCAACTGGCAGGCAGTATCATAACTATGATTACCAAACACGTTGATCCACACCCCACTGTAATGCCAATTTGGATGGATTAATTTACAAACGTATTCTGAAAATGATTACTGACTACAAAAAAAAAAAACTGGGATATAGTGATGAAAAGTTTTCCATAGACCATCACAAACTAGTATGTTTTCAAATGAGATTGAGGAGGGGAGTGTTTTGAAGGGCAGATTATAATTCAGCCTTTTCACTTCCGTCTTTCAGCTCTTCACTACAGCTGCAAAAAAGATAATGATGGTGTGACAAAAAGTGCAGGAAAAAATATGCGCCAATGATTGTTTGATCCCTAGTCACAAAAGAAAACGTATTTATCTACACAACGTATACCTATATAGGCATAAAAAACAACTACTGTATAAAAACAAATCCTGTATTCACAACAAACAAATCTCATGAAATAAATAAAACACGTGTCCCTGATCAGCAAATTGTAACATGTGCGTTAATGAAGGCAAACAAAGGCATGAATGTCACAAGAATGATCTCACAAATATGCCTACACATCTGTTTCCAGTCACATACTGCAAGGGAATAAAGTGAAAGACCCCAAACGCCCCCTGGGTAAGAACACACCGCATGCCTCAAATGTTTAAACTTTTAAATAAACGCAGGCTACATTCAAAGCTGATGATGTTGCAATGCGGCGTCAGTCATGGGAACCGCTCACTTGATGAGCATCATTAAAAAGTTAAAAAGCAAAAAAACGTAAGTGATCCTAATAGTAATCTCTATATTTTTTACATGTACCTGTGTGATCTAATTTGTTTATTTCGGAAAGTAACACAAAACCTTTTTGCTGTCTTAATTACGTAACACCGGTATGTATTCCGTTACTGCGCAACGTGGGCGTAGTTTTGCTTTGAAAGGAGCAGTAAGAATGCGCTCCGGGTGTCGCGCGCGAGTTCGGGGTCCCTTTAAGTAATGACGTCATCGGGCACGCGCGTTCGCTGAAAAGAAATTAGCTAAGAGGTTCACGAAAGGTTTTATGAGTGCATTGGTTAAGTCTGTTGGCAATGAATACAAGAAATGTGAACTCCGAATTGTGGTTTAAAATATATTTGTGCTACAACTGTTTTCTGTTTATTTGGATTAAACATTAGTTTCATTTGTCGCTTGTGTACATTTTGTTAAAGCCGGCTGATGGACTCGCTACTCAACTTGTGGAAACTTTTTCGAATTGTTAAGGTTATGGCTAACGTAGTGTTTAACGCTCATACATTTTCTTACAATTACGTTCGTTCAGAATGAATGCATCTCTGTTACACTGTTCAGATACGCGCGGGGTACTAAATGACAAAAGCGTATGTTCCAAGTTGACAGATGTGATCTCACACCGCTGCAGTTTGTATCGTCAGGCGGTAGTGAAACCTTTCCAATATTTCCCTTTCGCCATGTTCATACAGTAACAGAGAATAGGCTCACACACAAAAGAGCATAGATCTTCGCACTTGCTTGCGGCAAACGTCTTATACAGCTCACGAGGTGTCACTCCAACCCGTTGTTGCTCGTCTTGCTAAACTCCTGAACCCCGGTTTAAATTTGTATCGCTGCAAGGGGCGGGACGGGCCTTGGCCAAATGACGTCACAGACAGGGACACGCCCCCCGCGCACGTTTTCTGTGCCGCTGTCAATCGCAGTGCCGCGCGTATGTGTATTTCTTTTGCAACTTTGTGGTGACGCGAACGTCAAGTGAAGAAAAGGAGAATTTTGAAGACAGGGGCTGGTGGTGGGTTATAGCTTACAGCAACACTCTGTTGAGTACTTCCAGAGGCTAAAATTCTCAGTATGACAACCAAGTCTCTCAGACAGGTTGACAGGGCTGGAGTGAGACATGGCATGCCAAATGAAAGGACATACTCAGTGCAATAGTTTCCTGGCTGCCAACATAGAGTCCGAAGATCACAGAGGGCAGGTTAGGCTTTCTTCTGCTTTGAAGTTGTCAACATTAGATTTGCACATGTTTAATAAAATCACAATAACACGCTTAATAACACACTTAACTCAAACAGAACACCCCCCCGCACCACCCGCCTCTTAAATGTAGTCTTTCTCCAACAAGACATATTAGGTGTTTCCACGGTACCGCTTTGTGCAGTTTAAAACTACTTTTTATCCACTGCCTCCTATAGAAAAGGAGGATATCGCCACACCGTGAAGAAAAAATGCTCATCATAGAGACTGCGTGTCCTGTCCGTCAGTGTTCACACAACCCTCAGTGCTGAAAGTCTAAAGCTGGAGTTATACTTTCATGGCGTAGATGTGTGCAGGCCTGTACAGAATGTGCGCCAATCTGACAGAAGCATGTTTGTATTTATAGCAGTAGCAAATATCCTTGCAGTATTCTCTGAAACTACAGGAGGCAGTGCAAATACATACCCCTGAAAAAGTAAAAATGAACAAACTCCATGAAGGTCTTCAAGTTTACATCACAGATCTGAGAGTGAAACTGGGGACATTAAATACAGTAGGGCTGTTCATTTTAAATGCAAAATTACATTATTATTTATATGCTGGGATTTGACATTACAGCTTGTTTATAAGTTAGTGTACAGAACATAGAAAAACTGACCTTAGCTAATCAATTAGGTATATACCAGTGATTAAAGGAAATGAAGTGTGTTTGTGCATGTGTGTGTGTGTGTGTGTGTGTGTGTGTGTGTGTGTGTGTGTGTGTGTGTGTGTGTGTGTGTCTATTAAGAGGTTCTTTATCACTCTGAAGGGCAGCTGATGCCAAAAAACCCTGTGATGTCAGGCAGAAATTTAGAACCCTTTCATGGAGGTTGAGAAAAAAGAACCAACACCAAAATATTCTGAAATTCCAAACTCAGGAAACTAAACTTTTCTGTCATGTGTTTTACAACATGGCAGCATGTTTTATTTACTGGGGCACCACACGGTACAGAGAAACAGATGTTAGATGTTCCAGGTTGCCACTTTCTTTAATATGTGGCTCCAAAAATGACCATTGCTAGGCCTTTCTTCAGCATGGTTCTTGTGCCTCAGATCACAGTATTGAGCTGGTTATGGTAGAGAAGTCTATGGGACACATTTAGGGGCCATTAGATCCTCTCTTTGTTGAAATCGCAGAAGCCCTTAAGAACCCTCATATTAAGGAGTACATGAATTGTGCAGGTCACATGGAAGCCGTCTCAAAGCAGCCTCTCCTTGTTATCTCCTTGCTCTGCTCATTTGTTTTCTTTCCCCTTCCCTCCATCCCTCCGTCCCTTTCTCATTTCTTCAGCGTGACCCTGCTTTGTGCGAGTGCTGAGAGGGGCCTGTGCGTGTAAATAAGCCCTGTCACTGGGGCTTCATGGCTTGGAGATTGGATTTTCCCCAAGTCATTTCCAGTCCTTTCTCACACACTGGCTCTTTCACACACTCTCGCACTCTCTTGCTCCACCTCTCTTTCTCTCTCTCTTTCTCTCTTTTTTCCACCCCCTCTGTCTGTCTCCATCCCTCTTTCTCTTTCTTTCTGTGTTGCGCCTCCCCCTCTCTCTCACTGTCTACCCCTCTTTCTCCTTCCCTCCCTCTCTCTCTCTGTCCCTCCACCTGTCTCCATCCCTCTCTCTTCCTCCCTCCCTATCTCTCTCTCCCTCTCACGTATACAGCAGCAAGACTGATTGATCAATGGGTTCTCATTTGGACTTCGATGTAATTTGTTGCAGCTTCCCAGAGGCAGAACAAGGGAGAATGAAAAGAAATGGAGGGAGAAGAAGAAAAGCAGACGGAGATTAGTGCTGAGCCCTCTACACAGGCATTCATTAAAATCACTTCTCTGGAAGGGTCCGGCGTGCCCTAATTGGGTGCTTGAAAGGCCTCTGGAATCAATTGGCAGACACAGTGAGAGAGAGAGAGAGACAGATAGAGAGCAAAAGAGAAAGAAAGATAGAGAAAGAGGGTTTGTGGAAAACAGCTGGAATTAAAATTAGACCGCCTCAAGGTTGCTCCTGGAATCAATTTCGGGACTACGGGGCAGAGACCAGGCTAGCGATTTGTAAGGCTTAGATGCCGTTGTAGATGTATGTGTGTGCATGTATGTGAGTGTGTGAATTAATGTGTTGTTCTTTATGGAGTACGGTGCGTCCATATCTGTCCAGTTAATGCAAAACAGTGTATGAGCTCTGTTAATGTTGTAGTGCAGAGGTCTTGTGTTCCTCTCTGTCAGAAACAGCTGGGGTATTAACTATTTATCATTCAGCATCTTAAATATGTATGCATACATGTACATCACACACAAACACACACAAAGACACACACATACATTTCTAATGCAGGTTGGGATGCTTCTGGGCAATAATGGTTTGCTGTTGCTTTTTATAACTCAGCCCGCAGACAGGCGTTGATCTGTGGGGCGCCGAGTGCCATCGGCTCATCTTACCAGGCTCCAAAAGCAGCTGAATTATTCATCCGAGACGCAGGACGCTCGGACAGTCCGCAGACAGAAGCGTCTCCTCAGCCCGTGGGGTGGGGTGGGGGGGGCCTGGGGTGGGATTGGCTCACAAACTCCAGACAACTCTGTGTAGATCCTAGGGTGCAATTACTGACACCGGCTCACATTCTTGGCAAGGAGCACCTTTGTGCAGGAGTTAATGCATGAGACCTGTGGTCAATCTCTGCAGCACCTTAGCAAAAAAGCCCAGAATCTCGCCAGCCTAATCAGTCCTCCAGTTGGCGTGCTTCTCGCCGCACGTCACACACCGCACGCCGCATGCCGTACGCCATAAATGGTTCTCGGACCTCTGGAACCGTGCCTTGGCGAACAGCTCTGCCGAACAAATGACCCTTTCGTCATTAAGGGTCGGGTTAATTCCGGGCGCACCGGGGAGGTGGGGCATCAGTGGGGATGAATTGCCCCCACCCTGTGGGCTGGCGAGGTAGGGGAGTGCACTGCGCTGATGAAAAGAGCCTCGAATGGGATAGGGGCTGCGTAGAGCGCATGGAGCAGCAGGGGGCGTGTCAGCAGGGCGGCTCCGAGCCGATCGCCCTCCCCACGGTGACCGGCAGCAGCCTGAGAGCGCCCGTGCCCTGTGGCGTGGCACCAGCGGAGGGGGGTAGAGTGCTGGAGGATTGTTGTTTTGGCATGTAGGGAAACTCTGTGATAAGGCCTGTATGGTTCAGATATCTATGTCCACTCTGTTTCACTGGAATGAGGCCGTACGTCTGCTTGGCCATGTTTGGATAAAACGAAATGAGGAAATGATGAGTTCCTGTGGATTAAAATACTACATAAACATAAATATGGATTACTCATAATCATCCAAATTCATTTAATGTTTTTCAATTAATCTTTTCTTTTTAATTAAAAACATGATCTGTATTGATAAGGAGGTTGGTTTCGAGACAGGGCGGCTCTGGGAGGGCATGAATCCTGCAGGAGAACAGACAGAGTGGCTGCAGTTCTGTGGTCAGCTCTGTTTGCTGACACCCAAGACACCCTGGAACAAACAGCCATCTTACCCCGTTCAGGGGGGATGGAGGGTGGTGGGATCCGGGGACCAGGGGAGGTGTGTGTGTGTGTGTGTGTGTGTGTGTGTGTGTGTGTGTACACATGCACTCACACTCCCGTGGGTGCCACGCTTTTAATATTGCATTGGGCATGTGGTGTCTGCCTTTCTACTCAATGGGGTTTAATTTAATCTACAGCGGCTAACTTTCACCCGTGTAGAAAGAATTACAGAGAGAGAGAAAGAGAGATGGTGAGGGAGAGAGAAGAAAATGGATGAAATGAATGCAGGAAGAAAAAAGAGGGAGACTCGGAAAAGCGACGTGGTGTGTTTATTGGAGGAGGGATGGTAGGAGGTGGGAGGAGAGGGGAGGTGAGAGAGGGAGGGTGAGAAGGCATGCGGGAGGGTGGGAGGTGTTCTGTCTCTCCCCAGCGTCTCCCACCAACATCTCTGCTATGTCTCTCAGTGCTGGGAAGAGCGAGAATCGAACAGCCGGCACGTCATTCCCATCCCTGACCTCTTGCTCCAACCTCGAAACTCCCCAGACCAGAGACGCGCAGGTCCTCTAACCCACAGGTCCTTTAACCCACAGGTCCTTTAACCCACAGGTCCTTTAACTCATCTCATTTTTTTTTTACTTCGCTACCACATTTTTTTTTCAAGATTTCCGTAGACCTCTGCGGTCTTCTCCGACTACATCGTCGCTCAGCTGCAGAGAGGCGGGATGGGCCCCGCCGCCGCTGACCTTTTATGTCCGTCTGGTTATTGAAGGTTCACGGGCTGCTGCTCACCCCATTAAAAAGCTTTAGCCTGGCCTTGCTATAATGTAATCTATCGTATTCATTAAGAGGCCTGATGAATATGCATGAGGTCTCTCGCGCTAATCCCTGTGATTGGCGGTTTGACATCTTAACTGGGGTGACTGATAGAGTGCTGTTTCGATGTGATCCTTGCTCTCTCTCTGTCCCCATCAGTTCCATCCATCGTTCCCACACTGTATTTAACCACTGATCTAAAGCTTGTGACTTCCATGCCTCTTTATTGCTGCTCCTGTGTTGGTTTCTGCCCTGTGGCTCTCAATGAACTTGTCATTCCTCTGCCTGATGTGCATGTGTGACTATGTACTCTGAATGTGTGTGTTTGTTTGTGGCACAGCTCTCTGGCCCCCGCTATGCCCCCTGCCCTGCTAATTGGGTCTGTTTTTTCTCATGTCTCTTCCAGCGCAGTGGGAACTGGCAGGCCTGCGAACAAGGATAGAAAAAAAGACGACAAGAAAGGAACAGGGGAAAGAAAGAGTGTGTAAGCCGAGGGCAAGAAAGTCATTCTGTCTGTCCAAACGCACCGCACAAACCCATGACATCAGTGTGCCGCTCAGCCCTCAGAACAGGGGAGACGCGGTGGGGGAGAGAGGGAGAGGGAGAGAGAGAGAAAGAGGGAGGGAGGCGGAGGGGTGAACACAGAGGTCTTTTGATTGGGAATTGCAAATGGGTCTCTGCACAGTTTTCTCTTTTTCTCATCGTGTTGTTGGACAGGGGGGAGGGCTGACAGACGCCTGAAATCAATCTACAGGCAGTCAAAGACCCAGGCTGACAGGGCAAAAGCGGTGCCGGTAAAAACAAAAGCCCCAACACGTCACTTTTGACTGTTGACTTTTTGACAAAAGAACTCCCATTAGCCTTTAAGGGCGTAACCAAGTCCTGACAGGTGAGTGGCAGGAGGTTGGATGAGTGACATGTACCATTGACAAAGTGGACGTAGCTGTGGAGCTTTTGTGTGTGCGGGTGTGTGTGTTTAAAACTCTTAATTCCCCCACCGACCAATGAAGTTGTGTGATTCCCAAGTGTCTCAGAAACGGCTTTACATACTAAAGAAGAATAAAGCAATTTGTCCAAAACAAAATTTTCCCTGGGGGGAGTTCTCAGTGAGGTGGCAACTCACTGTGGGAGTGGCAATTGTGGTTCTGTGTGATGTCGAGAAGAGAGACGTGCGCAGAAGGGAAGGAATGATGGAAGAAGGAGCATAAATGTGAAAGAGGGTGAAGGTAGAACGTGGCATTGGCAAGACCATCTCAGAGGAGATCGGGTTTTCTCTTTATCACACAGGCAAAATGAAAAAGTCCTAAACAAACGTGTACATATGTTTGGTACCTTTAGCAGTGGGTATATATATATATATATATATATGGTCCTGATTATGTCGGCATGTAGAAGCAAACCATCTGCTGAACATGAACGACCTCATATTCATATAATCCACCCAGGCACAGATATGGCCTTTACCTGTTTGTACTATATCTGTAGCTAGATTTCTCAGTAGCTTTATGTATCTCTTCTCTTGGCCCAGAGATCAACAAACTTTGACCCATTGGTGACTCCACAGGTCATTCTCAGGGTAACGCCCATTCATCGCACTTGTCTGGTTGAATTCCCTCAGAGAGAAAAGAAATTATGCTTTTTATTCTCTCTCTCATTCTCTCTCTCTCTCTCTCTCTCTCTCTCTCTCTCTCTCTCTCTCCTCACAGTGTCTCTCTTCCCACCTTTCCAATTTTCTCACTATTTCATTCTTGTCAACAGACTCTCAGCACAAAGACAAGACCTTATTCCCCCCAGAGTCCTATGATAAAGATCTCTCCCCCCCTTCTCTCTCCCTCTCACCACAAACATACATACACATGTACACACACACACACACACTCACACTCACACTCACACACACACACACACACATACACACACACTGCACATGGTTTCAATCTTCTGAGCTATCCCAGGGTTACAGTCAAGGAAGGTCAGCATTGAGCTGTTTAGTGTTGAGTGTTGAATGTGTATGTGTGTGTGTGTGTGTGTGTGTGTGTGTGTGTGTGTGTGTGTGTGTGTGTGTGTGTGTGTGTGTGTGTGTGTGTGTGCTGTCCAAGAAGACGGAACAGGGAAAAAAGATAGAGGGAAAAAAAGACAGGGGAGATTGAAAGTTAGATTAATATAGGCAGAGTAGATGGACAGCTGGAGACTCTCTCTCTCTCTCTCTCTCTCTCTCTCTCTCTCTCTCTCTCTCTCTCTCTCTCTCTCTCGGGATGCAACATGCTCCAGAAAGTAGGCATTCTGATTTCCCAGCAGGCTTTGCTAATGGAACCTCAGGTTCAGTATGCCTGTCGCTCTGTTTTGTTTCATTCTCCATGGCGATGGGGTGACCTGCTTTAGGCCCCGCCCGCTGCATCTGCAGCTGGGGGACTGGCAGCCTACAGCCCGTTAATAATAAACCTAATAATCATTCTGACACGCGGGTGGTTGGAGAGAAACCGTGACCCCTCAGCCCCAGTCCGCACACAGGACACGTGTCTTTGGTTTTGTGTGGTGCTCTGAATTCACTAATGGTCTGCTGCACCAAAGCAGATTCCCCAAACCTGCTCCAGGAGAATTTGTGTGCTGATTTTTGCTCTACTTTACTGACTGGTGGACTTCACTGTCCCCGCTTTCACGGCCCGGAGTACGGATGTGGATCAGGGCTACGGGGTCAGGTGGGTGCAGTAGTAGGGTGAGGAGTTGACATGGCAAACAGTGTGTAAGTGTATGTAAAATGTATAATGTAAACGTTTATATGAAAATGTATGTATGATAGTGTGTAAATGTGTATGTAAAATAAGTAGTGTGAGGTGGCCCTTGGGAGCTTATCCGCCGGTGGATCTTTGAAAGTGGCCTCACTCGCATCACTAGTACTAGCATCACTAGTACTCGCATCACTAGTACTAGCATCACTAGTACTAGCATCACTAGTACTAGCATCACTAGCATCCTTCATGTACATGCTAGTCTTGTACTGCTCACCAGCTCTGCACTTTACCATGTAGACAGTGGTTCCAGAATTTTGTTGATTTATTATTTTCAAGATTTTCTGAAGAAAAAAAAAGGAAAGTAGACAAAGGAGAAAATTGAGAAAGAACCAAGCAGGTGCTGTGTAATGAGGGTGGAGGAAAGACATGGACTGATTGGTTGAAGACGTGTTACAAAAGTCAGGAACATGGATCAGATGAGGAGTTGTAAGCGAGTGCGGTGTCGGAGGAGCAGGAAGCTTGGGACCGTATTTGATGTAGTGTGGAGAAATCAAAGGAAAGAAAATTCTTTGGCACTATATTGGCTGTATCTGTGCTCCTACTTCTAGAAGCAGGTTCACTTCATGTGTTTACGCCCTGGTGCTGCGGTATTTAGCGTTATTTAAATGTCATTCATTCTCCACCGGTTCAGGAGTCAGTGTGATGATGAAGTGATGATGAAAGCGCTGGCCCGGGAGTTTGCTGATGTGGACCTGCTGAGATTGCGATGGGGGTGTGTGATCTCCTGCTGCACTGCGTTCTCAACTGGATTGATGTACATGATGGTTCTCCTCAGCCTCTGGCCTTTCTTCATACATGATGCCTATGAGATTACAGCAGGTGTACCAACCACCGTTGGGAGCGAGCAGTGCGATATTTGACAGAGAATGGTGATTTGACAGAGAAAAGGTATTTCAGGTGACAGGGGTGGTACAGTATGGTGATTGACAAGGACCAGTAAAGTGTTGCAGATGACATGGAAGGTGCAGAATGGTGATTGGCAGGGCGGGTTAGGTGGAGTGTTAAGAATGATGGGAGGTGCCTGGTGATTGGCAGGGATGGAGATTGGTGGCTTAGTCCTTGAATGAAGTCACATGCGGGATGCGCACTTGACAGGGCAGCCTGGCCCATACCGGAGATTCCGCAGTCAAAAGAAAAACTAATGCCCTTTTAATCTCTCAAATCCCAGCACGGAAGCTCAGCTAATCCATCATTCCATTCCGTGGGTTATTTTTAGGAGAAACTTCATTAAAAATAATGGCGTAACTGTGTGTGTGCTGGTGAAGGTGTTGCGGATGACAGGAGAAGTGCAGCAATGTGTGTCAAGGATGTGAGAGTGATTGCAGAGAGCATGGACCAATCAGACCCCGGTGCAAAGAGCTTGGACCAATCAGACCCTGATGCAGAGATTGGACCAATCAGACCCTGGGGCAGAGAGCTTGGACCAGTCAGACCCTGATGCAGAGAGCATGAACCAATCAGACCCTGGTGCAAAGAGCATGGACCAATCAGACCCTGGTGCAGAGAGCTTGGGCCAATCAGACCCTGGTGCAGAGAGCTTGGACCAATCAGACCCTGGTGCAGAGAGCTTGGGCCAATCAGACCCTGGTGCAGAGAGCTTGGGCCAATCAGACCCCGGTGCAGAGAGCATGGACCAATCAGACCCCGGTGCAGAGAGCTTGGACCAATCAGACCCTGATGCAGAGATTGGACCAATCAGACCCTGGTGCAAAGAGCATGGACCAATCAGACCCTGGTGCAAAGAGCATGGACCAATCAGACCCTGGTGCAGAGAGCTTGGGCCAATCAGACCATGGGGCAGAGAGCTTGGACCAATCAGACCCTGGTGCAGAGAGCCCGAACCAATCAGACCCTGGTGCAGAGAGCCCGAACCAATCAGACCCTGGTGCAGAGAGCCCGGACCAATCAGACCCTGGTGCAGAGAGCATGGGCCAATCAGACCCTAGTGCAGAGAGCTTGGACCAATCAGACCCTGGTGCAGAGAGCTTGAACTAATCAGACCCTGGTGCAGAGAGATTGGACCAATCAGACCCTGGTGCAGAGAGATTGGACCAATCAGACCCTGGTGCAGAGAGATTGGACCAATCAGACCCTGGTGCAGAGAGCTTGGACCAATCAGACCCTGGTGCAGAGAGCTTGGACCAATCAGACCCTGGTGCAGAGAGCTTGGACCAATCAGATCCTGGTGCAGAGAGATTGGACCAATCAGACCCTGGTGCAGAGACAGCACTTTACAGCCGAATGACAAATATGTGCATGTAAATAAGAACACCGCAGTGCCTAGTCCTTCACAGCAGCTCCCGAAGTTTTAGTGTTAGGTGTGTAACATTATGCACTGTGGTATATTCAAATGTGTGCATTCAAAAGTGTGTGTGTGTGTGTGTGTGTGTGTGTGTGTGTGTGTGTGTGTGTGTGTGTGTGTGTGTGTGTGTGTGTGTGTGTATTCATGCACTTATAAGTGTGTTTGAGTATGAGAGGATTTCTGACCCTCGGCTTTGCTGCGTGGCAAAGTGTGTTGAGATGAGAAAAGGGGCCGTGACCCATTCCACACTACCGTTTGTGTATTTCTGTCGCCGTGGGGACAAGTAGAGATTTGTTACCTTACGTGCCATTTATCATAGTAACAGCATCATACCGGGGCACCATGGGAGGAAACCAGCCATCCATCTTACGCATGGCCTGTCGCCACAGCGACACCAGTGCCTGGCACACAGGAAAGGGGGGTTAGCTGCGTTCTTTTCCACGTTGTGGTGAGTGCTTGCTGTCTCTGTCTCACTCTTTCTCACCTTGCTGGACATGCCGAAATTGTGGAACATACTTGACTCGCATGCTGCTCAAAGACCTCGCGGAGCACAGAGGAATTAATTCTGTGAAAGGCCTCGAGCCGAACGCAAACTCTCTGTGAGAAAAGCGAGAATTGCCCTGTCTGTCATTAGTGCATAAACACAATGAGAAGCCATCGCGGCCCGGGCCCGCTTTAAATCTTCAGTGACATTCTGATGGATTACACTGCCATCTGCACCAGTGGGCCTGAAGTGTGTGTGTGTGTGTGTGTGTGTGTGTGTGTGTGTGTGTGTGTGTGTGTGTGTGTGTGTGTGTGAGTGAGTGAGTGAGTGAGTGAGTGAGTGAGTGAGTGAGTGAGTGAGTGTGTGTGTGTGTGTGTAATGGAGGCTTGGGGGGGCGAGGCGTATTTATCATGCACAAATGGAGACAGTTGGTGCATGCTGATGTGAGTGCTTGACAGGCCATTTACGCTCGAACGTGAGAATGAAAGAGGGAGGAAAGAGTAGAAGTGGGAGAACAGATGTATGGACAGAGAGAGAGAGCAAGAGAGAGAGAGTGAAAGAGAGAGAGAGATATATAATGGAGACTTAATGATCCAGTATGGTTAATTAATGTGATCTTCTTAATGAGTCAGTTCAAAGGTTCCTGTGTAATTAAAAGTGGCAAACAGTGATAACAGCTGTCTCAGCAGGAGGTGTGTGTTTGTTTGAAGAGCACTTTTCAGCTCCTCAGAATCTGGCCATGCTCCTGAATTGTCACTATCATATGTAGGATCACCTCAAGTAATGGATTACAACCCTGAGAATTCCCCTCAGTACCATCCATCCATCTCTGCCAAATCAATTAGTCACTTAAGTTCGGCAAATGAATTCACTGCCCGTGGGCAGAGGATCACACTCGTCTTCCAGACATTCATGCCGTGAGGAACAGAAGCCATTTGACTGAAGTGAACAGCATCTGATGGCTGTGGATTGAAACAGCTTATTCACAATCCAGTTATGCTTCTCTCTCCTTCAATTGTCTCGTTTGAGTTCCCCCTTGTTCCAAACAGCCAGGCGCATCACACGGAGGCAGCGTGCAGGAGGTGATGCCAGCGTGCTGACAGCCTCTCACCTCCGTAACAGCTCTCACAGCTCAACAGTCCACCAACGCTCCTCTTTTGAGTTTCAAATTCCCTAAGTTAATTAAACAAAGCTGTGCTTCAGAAAAGTGCAAACGCACAAGTACACACACACACACACACACACACACACACACACACACACACACACACATATATATCCCAAAAGTAACCAAAAACAACACAAAAGAAACTTGAGTCAATGTGAAGACTTTCCTGTTTTTTTTTGTTTGTTTTTTTACTTGCAGGTGTAATTTTCCAGTGTCAGCGAGGGGAGAACTCGGCCGTAATTGTATTCACGCTTGGAGTGCGGAATTGTCAGAGTTGACAAAGCACAGGCTGGGAGTGATCAATGGGAATAGGGAAGGCTTCTTTTTGATGCATGCAATCGATCATGGGTTTTTCTCCTCCTCCTCTTCTTCCTCCTCCTCCTCCTCCTTCTTCTTCTTCTTCTTCTCCATCCTTCAAGGATGGAGGCTCAGGTACAGCCCGTCCTGAGAGAGCTTTAGAGACGCCATTGATCCTGCGGCCACCTGAGGGACCTCTTGCCTGTTTTGGCAGGGAGCATGGCTGCCAAGCTTAAGGACTCTTGATCAAAGTCAAGCGGCTTCTGCTGCAGAACCAGACAGGGGGGGGGGGGGGGGGGGCGCGGAGCAGAAAGAGAGATGAAACCGGGGAGGGCGTCCGGGCTGCTTTGATTTTATGCCTTTCCATAGTGATGGGGAGATTCAACCTTTCCTCGGGTGTGGGACGGATCTGTCAAACCAGGACTTTTGTGGTCCCGGAACAAGGATGTGGCGGGAAGCAGCACGAGCTAGCTGACGCGGTTCAACAGGCTGGTGAAGACGCCCACTTTCACTGGGAGAACTCTGCTCCATGTCGGCTCTGACACATCTTCACTTTCTTCATGTTGTTCTAACAACCGTGTTTTCAGAGTCCACCAAAGGCTCCCTGGGCTTTGGGAAGGTGCTGTCTGATTCTGAGAGTGTTCACTCTCTAAAATGTCTCTATTGTTTCACTTTCTGTCTGTTGAATCCTTTAAAGCCACAATTATTTGTAGACCAGGTTATGGTGTGAATTCAAATGAAATACTTTGATGAGTCCTATCACAACATGTTTCTTCGTTGTTTGAATGTGTCTTTGTGCAAGATTACCTGCATTCATGTGCTATAGATCCTCACTCCCTGTGTGAATGCTGTGAATGAATTTGAATTAAATTGGAGTCTAGTGGAGTTAGTGTACATACTGGCTTAGTGAACAATAAACCCTGTTCAGTGACTAAAAGAGTGACTAATCTTTTCTACATCTTCAGGGACGCTGTGGAACACACTGTAATCCTATTTTCCTCTAGAAAACAAAAAGCAGGTCTTCAAAGACATAACAAGCACGTATTTCATAGGCAGATTAGTCAGATATATATTGCAATATTATGTTGCACACTGGGTATGCTGAATGGTAGAGTCTGCTGTCTTAAACCACGTGACTTTGCCTGTTTCTGTATTTACCACTGTCTATGACCCTGGAACAGCTTTACAGGTATGTGCTCGGTGTCAGTCAAACTGCTATGCTTGTGGCATTCACTCAGCAGGGATTTATAGCACCTGCGAAACTGAGAAAATAGAATACATTCATTACATTGTTTGTACAGATGTATCCCTGAGTGCAGTTAATTGGATATTGACTGATATTATTGACTTTGACCTTCACTTGACCCCAGGAGAGCATCAGGTGTTCCTGGGTAGCTGAGCCCAGAGGAGGATGTTAATAGAATTCGTCCATCTTCAAGAACAGCCAGACCAAGCACTATGTTTGTTAGTGAGCAGTCTGCTTCTTTCAAAGCAACATTGTACTGGCGTTTTTGCGCTGGATGGGTTGTATAAAGAAGCCCTTCTCTAAGGAACACACGGGCATCAATGAGAATTTTTACCTACCCACCAGAGACTGCAGTTCACTACTCTAATATCGGCTGGTGGTTTACGGTGGGCCGTAAGAGAGTCTTTTGCTCCTGGGAGAGGTTCCAATGCATCATATCACAGTGAGGCTTTTTGAGACCACACAGCTACAGCATTGCGATCTGGTAGCAAAAGCCGCCCTGAATCCGGAGAGGTTTCACTTTCAATTTGATCCCCGGCACTGCCACAGCTGGGAGACATGGTCAGTCATTTGTAAGGTTGGCCAAGCCGCGCTTTGCTGGGTGCTGCTCATTCCTGTGTGTGTACATCAGCCCACCAAACTGCAAAATCTTGTGGGAGTCGTGTGGGAGTCAGCGTCAGTATCGTGCCGTGTTTCGCCCAGCATTATGTCACAGCCTTCTCCATGTGGCATTCTGAGGAAGTGTGATTCCTTTTCCGAAACTGGACGTTGGAGAGCAATTCTTTCCGTATGGTCAGGAAAGAAAGATTTCAGTGCTCCTTCGAGTCTGCTACCTCATACTGTGAAGGCCACAAGTCAGGAAGAAAAATGAAGCGTAGGCTGTCCTCACACACACACACACACACACACACAGAGACATACCACAGCTATATTTTATCATTTTACCTTATTACATATCCAAAAATGGCCTCCTATTCCACCAGAGTATTTGCATTGAGTGCACATACATTAATAAGATAAATGTGTGTGGCATAGCCTAAACCTGCCAGAGACACCTGATCACTCTCTCTCACTCCGTGTCTGTTTTATTATTTGACCATATCATTCACTTCTCCCTTGCTCTAAACACACACACACATGCACACACAGCGATCAGTGGCTCCTCTCTGTCCCTCTTTAATAAAGTAGGTGTGTAGGAGGCACCAGGACTTATTGCATGCCGGCTGGTGCTGGTTCTGGTTCTGGGGCCATGCCACTGACTCAGCACAAAGGCCTGTCCTCCTTCCATTATAGTCATTACCAACATGCCGCTATTTAAAAGTGATGACTGACTCTCAGCTCCTCGTAAAAAGTGCGCGTTATTAAAAATCCACGACTCTTTGGGTCCGGTAGGTAGAAAACGATTGCTATATATTTTTTTTTTATTTCTTTCTTTATTTTTTTGGCTTTTACCCAGCCGTGGTGGCAGGCGTTTTGTGAATTGATGGTTACGACGCAAACATTATTATTTATTGTAGCAGGCTGGCATTATTGTGGGAGCTCCACCACCGAGCGGAGCGGTGAACTGATGGACCTGTCTGTGGAGAGCTAGCAGGGTCCGCATGGCTTTTACATCGCTGCTTTCCGATCACGCCATCCTTCCTTTGCTCCTTGTCTGCGTATGCAGCAGTTCACATCTCCTGCTTTCCAGGACAAAGAACAGCAGTATTAGTTGGGGACTCCCCAGAGTGCGCCTTTCTGGACCCCTGCCCCTAATTCACCTCAGTCAGCTAATCCAATTCTTATTTAGCTGTAATGGGCGTGTGGAGCAGGGAACCAAATACCAATAGTGGAGTGGGGCTGGGTGCGAGTGTGTGTGTGTGTGTGTGTGTGTGTGTGTGTGTGTGTGTGTGTGTGTGTGTGTGTGTGTGTGTGTGTGTGTGTGGACGGCCGTGGGTATTGATGTGGGTTTGTGTGTCTTGTTTACGCAGCAGCCATGACTATAGTAATTACAGTTAATACAGTATGACTGTGTCAAGTATATTGTAAACAGAAATTGCGGCCGTACACATTCAGGGAAGGAAAAGCAACAACAAAAACAATACAAACATCATATTAACCGCAATAATTAAAATAAAAATGACATCAATAACAAGAACAATGCTTAGCGTGACTACAACTGATTGCTAGTTAACAGAAAATGGAGAATTTGACATGTGGTATTGTTGCTCAGCACAGTAGAGTTCTGCACCTTTTCTTTCTCTATTTCACCCTTTATTACTCTGCTTAGTGAGCAGACATTGGCCTTGCCACCTTGCTTGGCCTGGCCAATCATACGTCTTGTGTATCTGCTTGCCATTCACCTTAGATACACTAGTGAAAAAAATCAATAACAACAACATCAACAACAACAACAACCACAATAATAATAATGTAACAGCAACAGAATTTTATTTTTTATAGACAGCATTGCATAAAGAAACAGTTGAGTGAGGCAGTGTATTCTAAGTATGTGTCAAGTCAGTGGATCTATAAAAAAAATGTGGGGTTAGGGGTTAGGAGAATAACTGGTGAAGGTTGACTGATGAGTTTGCAAATTGAAGAGAGAGTCAGGGCTGGTTGGCTGGGGTGATGGATGGGTGGAGCTATGGGCAAGTGTTCCAGGAATTAAATAGGGCATTCAGGGGATCAGTGGCCAAATGTTGGCACTGAGATCCCTGACCACGCTCTCCCGTGGGGTTGAAGAGCCAATCACGTCTCACCTAATGCACACACTCTTTGCCCCTGAGGTTCCTTCTCTCCCCTAAAGGTTTACCCACTTACTTAGACACTGTTTTTGATTCCACTCTCTCTCAAGCACACACACATGCACGCGCACAAACACCCCTGCTTTTTCCCCCTCATGGTTTAGTCCATTTGAATGTAGACGTCTGTTTGTTCCTGTTGTAATTAACACTGTAATTCATTTCTGGTTGGCATTAATATTAATACTGTGATTATGAAACTGCAGTTGTCAGGAAGTGATTGTAGTCACGATTATTTGCAATCACAATTGTTCACCCACTAGGCACACATACATACACATACAAAATGGCACAGATCTCAAATGTGCCAGTATCTGAGTTCAAGCAAACATGTTTAATGCAGACACCAAACTCCAGCTCCTTGATGTGAGCTTACATATCTCCGCATGTTATAGGGTGTGATATCTGGATCTATGTGAGTTAAATGATTATTAGATGAAAATCAAATGATTTCTGAGGGGTCGAGTCTTTGACATCCTGGAAACCTTAAAAAAATCTATATTGAAAAAATGTACTACCTCTACTTCTTTTAGGACAGTACAGTACAGTTATTCCTCTGGAATCTTTTCTGGATTTTTGTATATGTAGGTCCCTCATCAGCTGCGCAAGCAAAGTGCTTCTGAATTTGTTCGAGGAGGAACAGAAGCAATTTGCTTACACAGGCGTTGAAGGTGCTCTGTCCAAAATGTCCTCGTTCTCTGGAAACTCCGTGTACTCTGTTCACTACAATTTTGAATCTCTACATCTTACTATATATATATACATATATATATATATATATATATATATATATATATATATATATATATATATATATATATATACACACACACACACACACACACACACACACACACACACACACACACACACACACACACAAACATATACCTCAGTCTTTGATGTTTCGCCCAAGATTGAGGAATATGCATGGAAGATGAAGTGCTTAGTTGCTTAGTGACTGCCTCAGGCTGCAGAAACCTGAGATGGATGGGCATGAACCATCATGGAAGGAGAAACTCGAACACAGTATGTACCAACGGCAAACAGTGGAAGTGGCTGATATGGAGAAAACCTACCAATGGCTGGAAAAGGCTGGATTGAAAGTCAGCACAGAGGCACTAATCATGACAGCACGGGAGCTCTGAACACAAGATCAATAGGGGCTGGGATCTACCGCACCAGACAAGACCCCTGCAGGCTGTGCAAAGATGCCCCTGAGACGATCCAGCATATAACAGTGGGTGGCAAGATGCTAGCAGGAAGAGCATACACGGACAGCCATAACGAAGTGGCTGGCACGGCGTACAGAAACATCTGTGCCAAGCATGAGCTGGAATTTCCGAGGTCAGAATAGGACACGGTGGTGTATACGGACAGACAAACTGGTAATGGCTTAGAAACTAAAAATAACTGGATAAACAGCAGAAGAGGGCTGGAGTGACAGGTGTAGCAATCCCAAGTGATGGCAGCATCAGGAACAAAGAACACTAGAGAAAGATCAAGGACTAAGAGAGGAGAGGGAAGAGATGTAGAAGATAAAGGCAACAGTGGTTCCCATAGTAACTGGAGCACTGGGGGCTGTGACCCCCAAACTGGAAGAAACATCAGAGATCTCCATCCAGAAGACTGCAGTCCTGGGTACTGAAAAGTTACCACACAGGATCCTCAAGCTCCCAAACCTTTGGTAGAGGACCTGAGGTTGAAGAAAAAATCCATCTGGAAAAGTAGGGAATTGCAGAATCATCAGGGAGGCGAAGAGACAGAAGGATTTGAGCAAGTCTACATCCACAGAAGATCTGTGGTTACTTCTACAAGATGTTTGGAACAATGTCCCTGCTAAGCGCTTTCAAAACCTTCATGTATTTGTATCTAGAAGAATCTAGAAGAATTGTATCTTGAATAATGTATTTGCTGTTTTAAAGGCAAAGGGTGGTTGCACCAAATATTGATTTGGATTTTTCATTTGTTCAGTCACTTTGCATTTGCTTAACAAAAATAATTTCATGCATTCATTCCATGGGGCTCAGTGTAGATATTCTTTTTCTTTGAGTTTCCTAATTTCATTGCTGCCATAGCAACAGCTAGCAATGCAATCAGATGTCAGTAGTAACGTGTCCATTAGTTTTAAAATGCCTTGTCTCTGGAAATGAAAAATCCTTAATTCTGATGGTCTGAAGGTGTTCAACAGACTGATCAGCAAGCGCAAGCCTTCTCTTGAAGTTGTCCAATGTGATGCTGATTGCATCTGTAACACAGTAAAGTACAGTAAAACCACAGTAAAGCAGGATGAATGGACAATGACAACTTATATATACTTTTAAATGGATGATGACAACTGTGCCAGTTGTTTTAGTGGTTGTGTTAATAACACAACTTTAGTTTTTCTTACTTTGTGTATTTTCCTTCCCATTTCTCACCTCATTACATCTCTCTTTTCATTCTGTCAACATGCTGGCAGGTTCAGAGAGGCACTTTCCACACCATCACTGTGATGGTCATTAATTATCCAGTTGTGCCTTAGACATTCAAACACTGCATGGTTTAAAAAACAAAAAACACCCATGAGAAAATAGCGCGATTTCAGTCATTTCCTGTCGGCTGGATTGACTTTCACTCTGAATGTATTTATTTGTTTGTGTGTGTGAGCTTCAGCTTAACACTGCATTATCCTGAAGGTGTGGAGACAGAAGCAAAAGACAGGATAAAGGATAAAGTTGGAGATGGAAGGGGGCATATAGAATGAGTAGGGAATCAGTGTGTGTGTGTGTGTGTGTGTGTGTGTGTGTGTGTTCCATTAGAGATGGTGTTGGTTAAATATCCTTTTGGTGGCCCTTGGCAGTGGGACGGCTTCTTTGACGCTGTTCCTGCTAAGTTCTGCAAGCAATAGCAAACACACACACACACACACACACACACACACCGATATGCGGTCCAATGAGTCATAGATCTTATCACACTGTTATTTCTGCCTAAAGCTGGCACACATCTTACCCACTTCCTGCGCTGCTCTCCAAAAAATAAATATACTCAGCTTGTCATCTCAGACCATGCTGATTTTCTTGAACCTAATAATATCTTTTTAAATTTCTTTTTACTTGACTGCAAGACTCCACACACATACACCAATGTGCATTCAAAAGACATTTGCAGGTGATTTGACTGAGCTGTCCAACTATTTTCAGACAGATGGTACAGGTCTCCTGACCTATTGTTTCTGTAGAAATATCTATGCATGATCAGGGTTGTCAATGCACCTTATGATATGCTAGATCTGGATTAATATGGCAGTATGTACACACATTGTGATGCCTGCCTGGAATGACTATGACTTCGGTTTGGAGAATATACATGTCCACAGTGGTTTGAAATGAGGCTGCTCCCATGAGTAAGGTTGCCCTGGAGCTCTCGGCTTGTTTTTGCCCTGTGGGGTTCCTCAGGGATTTGTCCTGGGGACATTTTATTTTCTGGAAAGGAGTTTTGCTAAGGTAATGTTGCTCCTTTTGGAGACACAAACATCAGATGTCTAAGAGGGTGGTAGAAGGTGGGAGAAAAGATTCCGTATTTGTCGAGCAGGTATGAACATGAGAAGATCACCAGAGCAAGATCACCAGTGCATTCGCCTTTCAAACGCACCATTATTGCCCCACCTCCCCATCCATGTAAAAATTACATAATCTTTTGAAGAAATTGCACTCAATTCCATTCAGCCCTTTTAAACACAGCTCGATTTGAGCTTACGGGAGGAGGAGCAATACAACTACAACAAGCCTTCTGTTCCAGGACAGCCCTCGCAAAGTCACAGTTGCTGTATTACCACCAATTCAAATCCACCTCTCAGTCCAGCAGGTCCATGAATCGCAGCGATGCTTTTTTATGCATTGTGCCGAACTAAGGAAGTGTAGGCTATGCGAGCTTCAGAACAGAAATATTTTCTCAGAGCTTGAGAGTTCGCTGATTCCAAGCAAGAAA
Source organism: Brachyhypopomus gauderio (assembly GCF_052324685.1). Lineage (NCBI taxonomy): Eukaryota > Metazoa > Chordata > Actinopteri > Gymnotiformes > Hypopomidae > Brachyhypopomus > Brachyhypopomus gauderio. The sequence goes on along the minus strand of NC_135231.1, from coordinate 1,650,602 downwards.
ACCAGGACACCGGCAGGCCAAGTCTGTTCTAATTGGATTTACTAGAAAGCAGGGTTTTTTTTTTTTAATCATACTTCATGCTGCACTGTGAGGATAATTAGCACAGTTCTTACAACTGAAGCCACTTTGCGTATGTCACTTTTTAGATACCACCCAGTATTAGCAGTGATGACTCAGTTGGGCTATGGGCAGCTAATTACACTCCACATTCCTCGTGCATTAACGTGAACTGCTTTGATGAACGGAAGTAATTTTTCTAAGATCACAGATGTTGTTATGAATTCAAGTAATAGCCGTTATCTGTTCACAGCCTTGGTCCTTGAATATCCCATACACTGCTCATTTCAGTTTTTTTCCTTCTCTTCCCCCGGCTGAAACAATCTGGCCGTTACAAAACCCTTCACGGGGTTCAGACTGGTCTTTTCGAGGAGGGGCCCCTTCAGAATGAGCAGCGCCTGCATGGAGCTTGTTTTAGCAGTTCCACTGACCGAGCAAGCTGGGATTTATGCGGTCGAGACTGATTTTAATCTTAGCGCTTGATCAAATTCACCGAAGGCCGCTGTCTAGATAGCAAGAGCTTTAAAAAGAAACTTACTTTAGAAACTCCCATATTTTAGAGTCTTTAGAGGTCATCTCTCTTTCTCTCTCGCTCTCTCTCTATCTTTCTCTCTATCTCTCTCCCTCTCTCTCTCACTTGCTGCACTGATGGGCAGCAGTAATCATCTTAGTATTACATGCTCTATTACCCCAGTAAGACCTTCCTGATATATAGTCTTGCCATAGTAGTTCAGGAGATCAATGCTGCCTCTACTTCACATAATTTGCATTATGTAAAATGCCTCATGGCTCTGGTTTCGATCGCTGCTCCAGATAAGGCTCTTGCAAGGTGCTCTTAGTGTTAGTGTCAAGATACAAAAAAAAAAAAACACTGCCGTCTTCGTAGAGTCTTAGCAAAGCCTGTTTTAGGAAAGGCTGTAACTTTCTAAATTTAATTACACAATATCACTCGCAAGCAATTTCAGGGTAGCTCATTAACATTGCATAATGCGCAAAGGGACTTTAGAATTTTCCAGAAAAATATATTGTCAGGGGAAATCATGGCTGTGGTAGCAAAAGAGCGGTGAGATGGAGAGGCATTATGGAGTCCCAGTTATCTTCGTGCATGTTTGCCTGGGCTGCAGAGAACTCACACCTGCTGAATTAAGCATGCTGCCCTTGGAGAGGGCTAGCGCAGGACGCCGCAGGACTCCGCAGGACCCGACAGGAAGTGTGGAGTGATGGCAGGGAGGTGTCAGTCCAGCTCCATCGTGACACGGCTCCTCCTGTGTTCCTGCTGTCGCTCCCTTTGCTTTTGGACTGAGGTCATTAGCGTTACTCCGCGTAAGGTACACCGTTCCCAGACAGTGACGACTCTGGGGCCAAATTAATCTTATTATCCACACTTAAAATGAGTAAGATTACAGGTATGGAGGTAAAGCACTGATCCCAAAGCAAGGGTTGAAAGCTGTTAGTATCTGTTTCATGTGTTTACATGTCCTGTATCTCCTGTAGGTGTAAAAAAGAGCTTAGTGTGATGTAAAGGCTGTAAAGACCTTGTACCATGTTTCTCACTAAACGTGTGACGGCAGTCGTGTGGTTGATGGCGTCTGCGCATGTGCGCACACGCACATGTGGATAATTGATACTGACTTGTGGTTAAGTCATGGTGGTCTGTCAGCGTGTAAATGTAGAGCAGGTACTGTGACTCTCGCTCGTAAAACACAGATGCTGTGCACACAAACACCAGGCCTGGGCTTTAAGGCCACAAAGGCGGCATTATGCGGTCCGTCGGCTGACTTCAAGGACTCGAGCAGACTGACAGGCAGCCTGGAAGAGGCCCGTCAGGCGTGTTGAACAGATGTGCTCTGGGCATCACGGCAGACGACGGCGGAGTTTATAGGCTGCCTTCAGCCACTTATACCCGTCTGCCCGTTAACTCCCGCTGAAATGGAAATGTGTGTTATCTGTAGTGAAGTACCCAGCACCTGCCCAGTGGAGCGCTACGATACATATTCATGGGGGCCATTAATTATATGTGCAGAACTTTGTCACCTTGTAGGGGAGACAGGGACAGAGAGAGAGAGAGAGAGAGAGAGAGAGAGAGAGAGAGAGAGAGAGAGAGAGAGAGAAACTCTGAGTCAGTAAGTAAGTGGACTCTGTCACCTTCTGTGTGCATATTTAACTAAGACCTGCTTTAGGTGCTCGCCCTCCCTCTGTTCTGTCATCAGAGGACTGCAGGTGGCAGGATGTGTGTTAGAGTGCATGTGCCACTGAGGCCCCGCCTCCCTCTGCCTCGCCCTGTCCGCTGTGATTTAACCTCGTCGGAAGTGTTTTGATGACTCCCTTCTGATCCAGTGTTGTTGACGGAGAGACAAATCGCACCACGGTTCTGGGTTTGAATAAAACCCAGTGAAATGAATGGGACTCAAATGAGAGGATGACACATACACACACACACACACACACACACACACACACACATATACACACTCACACACACACACACACACACACACACACACACACACACACACACACACACACTCACACACACACACACACTTTGGTGTTGTTTGATTGGTGCTGTGTTTGAAGGTCATTTGGCGATGCATTTTGCATCCGTAATGCATATGTGCAGAACTTTACATCAGCTACTCTGTTAGCATTCATATAAGGCGCTTATATGAAGAGTGTGTGTTTGTGTGTGCGTGTATTTGTGTGTGTGTGTGTGTGTGTGTGTATCGATGTTCTTTGGACCTCCTGCTTTTGGCTTTTGATGTGCACATTTGTGAATGATGCATTAACTGGCTCTCACAGACTCTCTTCTCTGTTAAGGTCCAGCCGTGCTGCGTAAGAAGGTGACAAGCTGCACCCAGGACACAGAGAAAGAGCCGCCCTGTCCTATCAGGTAAGACCCGCACCCGCCCCCGCCCCACCCCTCTCCCTCTGTATAATTACCTGTGTGTTGATGGTAACCGGGAGCTGGCTGTCTTGGCTGTGGCCGTCCCTTGGTGTGCATTCGGGCCGTTGCCTGGTTACCATGGCCGCAAACAGGCAGCAGGCAGGGTCGGTGGTGGCCAGAGCTAATGGCCATCGGCAGCACGGGTCCAAACCCTCGGGGGAGGTGAGAAAGCTCCTGTAAACAACGCTTTCATAAGCCACGAGAAACACGCTCCCCGGCTACATCGAGTCTCAGCAGACAAGAAATGTTTATGGATTAGTGGCGTAGCAAACCATGGCAACAGACAAAAGAGGTCAGGGTGAGATGGAGCGTGGCTTTGTGGCTCTTCTGGGGGTGAACAACTTGCTTTTAACAGAAAGCTTTTTATGGATCGGTGTAATCTATTATGTAATTTGTTCATTTGGTACATACCTTTTTCAAACCTCCATTGCAAAAAAAAAAAAAAAACGGACTCTTGGTTTCTTTCCCTCTCTCATTCTCTCTTGTTCACACACACACATACACACACACACACACACACACACACACACTCAAATACGCAGCTCTGATGGATTCAAGCGCTAATACAGGCTGCAGTGGTACTGCTATGCTGTGTTACTAAACTGATCCATCAAGCTCCCCACCCCCCACCCCCCCACACACACACACACACACACACACACATTGTTAGGCCCTCTTGCAGAGCTGATCCATCATGACTTCCATGTACAGAGTGATAGACTGGTGGAGGGTGAAAACTGATTAGCCCTGGCAGAGTCATTATACTCTGTGTGTGTGTTTGTGTGTGTGTGTGTGTGTGTGTGTGTGTGTGTGTACTACACACAACAAAGCCAACGCACAGTCACTCTCTCTCATTAAACCAGCAGTGGTGTAGCCAGCAGGTAATGCAGGTGAATTGGTTAAAACAGGACCATGATGAGTCCACATACACCCACCATGTCCAAACTACACTGCCCTTTGTGCCTATCATGTAATGCGTGACTGCCATTGATGACAGTTCCTTATCACTGTGTGTGGCCCTTTTTGTGAGTGTATGATTCAGCGCTGAATTTTCCGCTGTTAATATGAAAGAGCTTATCCTTTTTTATATACCATCCTCCACGTGAGACATTTTTCAAGTCAGTTTGACAATGTATTCATTTTTGCCAGACGTTTTTAAGTCTTTAGCATTGAGTGATTGTGTTTTGATACTGTTGTTCATTACCTGAGGCTCTTGCTTTTTTCATTTGACTTATTTTATTATATATATATATAATGTTATTTATTTATGTCTGTGTTTTATTTAATATTTTTAATCTAAATTATTTGATTTTACTCTAAAGCCCCTTGGCTGTTGTCTTTCAAGGTGCTTTAGAAGATGTCTTGATTGTTATTTATTATTATTCTCTGCAGACGGTGCTGTTTGTTATGCTCTGCAGAGCCATTAGAGTCAACTCTGAGGTATGCTAGCATGGTTGGAGCTAACCTAACACCCTTCAGCCCGAAGCTGGAAACAGATGTTAGCTTGTGTATACAGCTGCCTAACTGCCACAATTACCATAATTACACGTGTAAGGAGCAGTTGTGGTTCAACTGTCCAATAACCAGCATAAATTAGCAGGAAAATTATGGTTTAATTCTGACTCTTGAGACCCAAAATGTCTTGTGTGGGGACAGTGGCTGTATACATGTGTAACCTTCAGCTCTGTGGGTGGCTGAGGAGGGGGGGGGGTCTCTTTCAAAATGCTATTCTCATTCTTTAATCCACTTCCCTCGTAATCCTTGAACTGTGCTCGCAAATTAGTGCTGGTTTTCGATATCTTGAAGTCTCCATGACTACCTTTGTTACCTTGGTTTTTGGTCAGGATTTTTTTTTTGGTGACCATCTGTTTGTTTGATCTAGTGTTTTGTTGTCTTTGTTACACAGAAAATACGTTGGAGCTAATCAAGCATTACCTCTCCTTCGTCCTGTCTGTCTCACTCTCTCCGAGAAGGAGAATTGCACTCAGATATCACACTGCTTGTTCTGAGGCTCTCCCGGTATACACCAGACCATCTGTTATTATCACTTCTTAATTAAAACAAAACAAAAAACTGCTGAGACTTGAAGTGACTGAGAAAGAAAAAACAATATGGTGGACCAGAAGATATATATATATGAATAATTTTGGACATGCCATTTTTTGTTCAAATGTGAATAAAAGCTGAGAAATATTTTCCCCCACAACAATGCCTCTTGTACATCATCGTATTATCTCCTGGGAGATGCCTGTGTCATTTCCAGTCAAAAATATAATTTCTGGTTAAATAAAAGTAAATTTAAGTCAAAATTTGCCAGGGGTATGAATACTTTCGGGCATGACTGTATATATGACTGTATATATGTCACGGTACAGCCCCTGGCCCCTCCCCTTTGGGCGTGTGTTTATGTCGTCTACGTCTAGACGTCTGCGTCTGTGTATCTT